>NC_056729.1:1192278681-1192296181 GCF_019279795.1 Protopterus annectens | reverse complement strand
TCAATAAACACATCAGACCGAATGATGTTTGATGACCTTTATTAAACTTTCATAAACATAACTTTATTTGCCAATATTTATTAATTACAACTGAAAGATATTATAGCTGATTGAATTCCAACATCAACATGCAAGTAATGTTAATCAGGACAGCATGACCTTGCTTGTCCTGACCCAGTAATCAGCATTTATACCTCCACTAGCTTACTTATGAAGCAGCGTCTCACCCCTCACTTTTTTTACTAACATCGACATCCATGTAATGTTAATCAGGACAGTGTGACCTTGCTTGTCCTAACCCAGTAATCAGAGTTTATACCTCCACTCACTTACTTATGAAGGAGCATCCCACCACTGACTTCATTTACCATTTACTGAATTACACCTCCAACCAAATAAGCAGCGTCCTTACCACAACTTAATTATTTTACTTATGAAGCAGCATCCCGGGCGGTCACGGTGATGCAGCGGTTAGTGTTGCTGCCTCACAGCAAAAGCTTCTCCGGTTTGATTCTCAGCTGGGGCCTTCTGTGCAGAGTCTGCATGTCCTCCCTGTGGTTGTGTGCATTTCCTCCGGGTGCTCTGGTTTCCTCCCACATCCCAAAGACATGCTATAGGTGGATTGGACACTCTAAATTGGCCATTGGTGTGAGTGTGTGTGTGTGTGTGTGTGTGTGTGTGTGTGTGCGCCTTCTGTGGAAGGTTGGGCGCCAGGCTGGCAACTCAACACCGTAAAACTCCACTGCCAATCATGAGCAGACAGGAGATCCGCTGTGGCGACCCCTAACCAGGAAAAGCCGAAAGAAGAAGATGAAGCAGCATCCCATCACTCACTTCATTTACCACTTATTGAATTAACAGCCAACCAAATAAGCAGTGTCCTTATCTCTGCTTGCTAATTTATCAAACCACTTCCACATACTCACTTTACTTTCCCAACTCATCGAAAATAACATCCAAAACCAGAGTGGGAACAGAAGAGGGCATGCCTGTCCCTCTTCTCTACTCACCAGCCTGACCAGGCTGCTCCCCATCTCTCCTACCAAACTTCCAACCTAATAGCTTTTTAAAAGACATTAAGAACATCATTCAGTGTACAACATCCTCTCTAACCAAACTAGGTCCATGTCACCACCTCTCAAAGTCCTAACTCATAAATAGCCAAAGTAGCCAACTGCCTAATTGGCTAAAATTATACCCCAATCTCTCTACAATGCTAAAGTGGCTGACCATAACCTCATAACCTAGCATAACCTCTGTATATTGACTAAACTCACTTACCTAACCACCAACAGTAGCTTCACAATGTCTCCCATGTCATTTCCTGCTGAATGCACCACAAAAACGTTAAACCCATTCCAGGCGAAACCACCAGAACAGTGTACCACCAAAACTCTAAGAAGCCCAATGACCCCTTAAACAAAATATGTCTAATTGCATCCCCTTTCTCCTCCCATTGGATATACTAATGACCAGAATGAGATTTCACTTTAATGGATCAATCACCTAATAATCCTGCCATCAAACCCACTTTTATAAGGCAAGAAAGCCTTTGGCAACCAAAACTGCCCTGTTAATGACATCAGTACATCCATGAACAATAAGCAGACAAAATGTAGGTCAATGGACCTCCATAAACCAATGCCAACCCTTGCAACCAACTTACCTTGACAATAGGCAATGTCTGCCGAACTTCACACTATCAACCTACCCTTCCAGCAGGAGCCACCGGCAAAAATTTAGTAAAGTAACTTAACCCTGTCACCCATGGAATTGAAGTAATTGTAGCAAAAAGCTCCTTGGCCAACTAAAATGTCCCAACTTGTTCACAAACCTGAACCAAATAACTCAACAATCCATCCCACCAATCTCCTAACCCCTGGTGGCTGCAACACAATATGAGCAAGCTAGCAACACCCTTCCATATGCTTTATCCTAAAGCTACCCCAGAAAACTGCCATAAGTATCTAATTCTTCTAACTGAGCCTAACATGCCTCAGCTGACTGCATCAGTAAACCATACCACTGTCATATCAACCAACTGAAAATGGACACAATTCCACCCATATTCTCCTGCTAATACTATGCCTGCTAAATTAAAACCAACTTCAAAGTCCCACATCCCACCTCCAGTCATCTTACCCCTTTTGACAGGCAAGCCACAAACCAATCCACCCAAAAGTGTGCCCTGACCCAATCCTCCTACCACATTTGCAAACTAAAACCTTAACCTGATGTGTGACATTAATAAAACCTGCTTGAGGGACAGATTTGTCTCCAAGAAAATACCACACTTGGAACAAACTCTCCCTTTATATCAAACAAAACACCTCCTTAGCTCTCTACAAAACAACTGGATGGGCAACCATAAATTCACCCCAGAGGTTGCCCCATGTCCTTCTTGAAGGACAATACGACAAGCATGGAAATAAGAATTGGACTTGGCTAGCTTGCAGAGGCCCTAGAACCATCAACCTCATAGCTTTCTTTGATCCATGATTGTTGCGACTCCATCCCACCTGTGAAAACCCCAAACTCCCCATAAACAATCCCCAGCCCTGCAGTCCACTGCCCCAAACATGCCTCCACTTTAACTTGTCCCTACATTACTTCAAACTATTCCAACTCTGATGTGCCTTAATGAGCACCATATAAATATTACTTTAAACCTCATTGTACACCATTCCAGCAATCAAAACATCCATGCAAGCAGAAACCATTACCTTTAAAATCCATTTCTGTCTGGGCACTGACAATTGCTCACTCGGCACTCCCCCATCTTGACCTCATTGTATACCACCCAAGTGACGGAGACTCCATCACCATTCAAATCCCCGTCCTGCAGGTTACCAACTGATGCTCACTCCAATTCATACCTCCGCAATCTGCAAAAGAAAAGAAATTAATCACCTTGCCTTTAGAAGAATTGAATGAAGATAAGCTTCAAACCATATACCTTGTGTCGATGTGGCAAACACATTATCACTATGACCTCCACTTTAATGTCTACATTAAGCTCTCCGTCGGATATAAAATCCCCCAAGTGGAGAACCCAAAATTTTAAAGAAGAGCCTAAATGAGCTAAAATAGGTCTCTTCTGCAACCTCAGGGCAGAAATGTCCACTTACTGCAAAACAGCAACAAAATACGTGCCAGACATCCCTCTCAATTTCACCAAGGAAAACATCTGAACAAAGCTATAAGTAAAAGTGGAACAATGACTTAATATCAGAATAATTTCTAAAATATTGCTCTTTATAAACCTAAAAAGCTGGCAGATAACTGGTGTTACATCATATTGCTGTTACAAAATAAGACAACCAAAATATGAGAAAAATCTGGAGGGATGGTGCATACCTCGTAACCTCTTAGAGCTAGATCAACTTCTTAAATGGAAGGACAAAGGTCCAACATAAAGCAACCTTTAAATACAGCTCTAATAAGCTCATACAATTGCTATAATAACCACTCCTATAAAGAGGAAGAAGTACAAAACTCAAAACCAATCCCTGTCTTCTGACCTCCACCCTCTGTACATAACCATGCATTGTCAGACAAATCAGTATCCAGCACCTGTTATAAATATATACTATATATATATATATATATATATATATATATATATATATATATATATATATATATATATATATATATATATATATATATATATATATATATATATATATATATATATTATATCATGATATGCACTTAATCAGGAAAAAGGATGGGGGCCACCCCCGCCACTACCGTTAATGCATTATTGAACATGCACAAGATGGTAGCTTCCAAAGCTTCCTGCCAGAGAATCCAGGAAAGCTCACAAAGCAACAGCCACCAAATTTCCACCATACCCAACTCTGAGCACGCACCCAGGTCAGCACCACCTTTTCTTCCTTTTTCCCCAAATTCAACAGATTGCACCACCTGGAAAACAACATTACCTCCAAGCCACCCATCCACCACTGCAACAGTGGCATGCCAACAATCTCCCCTCCGTCACCCCAACACAAAGTCCAGACCCAAATCTGTCACCACCAATTAATCAACCAAAGCACCAGAACAAGCAAACTGTAATACAAAAAAAAGTTGTGAAATTCACCATAGGGACAATATTAAAATTTGCTCTTACAAACTTAGTAAGCTAATAGAATAGCCAGCTCTGGATTAGCATGACTTTTCTGAAAGGAATGAGGTTTGAAACTCAAATCTGTCATTATGGTCCAACTTCGATCCTCAATGATTTGCCAGAAATCCATAATTTATGGACAACAGACTAAAAATGTGAGGTAAAAAAAAATTGTCCCTCCTGCAAAAATCTGTCGAGTCGAAAAGTACAACAACCGCTAGATTTTTTTTTTTAATATCCCCAAGAGAACACAAGGGGTAACTTGACCAAACCATTCAATGGCCCCCTGTAGAAAAGATATCTGCCAGCCTCTAACCAACTACCCATGTCTGCAAAAAAAAAAAAAAAACCCAGTGGTGTAACAGCCTGCTTGTGCAAAAAGGTGGTGGTGGTGGGGGGCAATGCACAGAAATTGTGGACTAATTCTGACCACTGTTTTTATAAAATTAGAGGGTGGCTAGAATAACAGGCTTTGAGATAGCACACATTTTCTAAAGGATAGGAACCCGAACTCACATGCAGGTCAACAAAGGGAATGGAAAATCTCCTACCTAATTTTCCACTGCAGCTGACATTTTCCAAGAGGTCAGAACAAAAACAACATATTGAGCAATACCCTGCCTTAACCCTCCAAGCCTACTTTCACTCAAAAGAAACATTTATCCTAATACATGCATGCACCATGTGATTACCAATAGTCCCCCTACTCAAGCCTCAAAGCAATTATGCTACCTGCAGTGATACTAACAGAAAAAATAAGGGAAGACAAATGGAAAAAGAAAAGGGGACAAACTTCGGACATTGCTCTCAGAAAGTTGTAAGAATTACAGATCTTGTATTAGGATAAATTTTGAGCAGGGTAGGAAGTCAGAAACTGAAACATCTGATTGAGCCATACCCTATCTCCATTTCTAGCTTTAATCTTAACTCAATGTTGAAAGAATAACAGGTCTTAAAAACAGGTCTGAAATGGAAGTTGTCGGAATAAAATTTTTTTCCTAGGCATGTATCTTAACGGTTTGTCTGCGAACCCCTGTATGACCTAGAAGTATGTTCCTACTTACTAAAAGAACCAAAAATATGACCAAAATATGATGCACCATTCTGGACATCTTGCAAAACTCTGCACACTTATCTTCAGCTGACAATTAGCACTGAACTGTGCATGCACAGCAGCAGCCTTTAGTCCATCTTACGTGGAGCCCACGAAAAGCTGCTGACAGTGTCAGCTGAGTGGAATGCCTCAACTTGTACATGGGGCTAAGAAAAAGCTGAAAATGAAGGGTTGTATTGTTTTCTGGGTTCAATAGAGCACCTAACTCGACCACTGAACTGACCGACACAAGGACCCAACCCCACAATAAAACCCCATTGACCCCCACACCTCCAAACAACAACGTTTACCAGCCAACAGTGGCAAAAGTCCAGAAGACTAACAGGAAATTGCTGCTGACCATATGCAACAACCCTTGTCTACCCCCGCAGCAGTATTTTGTATAAATAACCCTTCAGCTTTATTTTATCAAAAGAGATAGAGATTTTTTTCTTTGAATAAGTAAAGATCCACTAACCAGTAACCCTGTAACCATGATCCTGTGAAGCTGTAAAGGTACCCCATACAAAGAAAGTACAAACAACCCAGCAAAAGCCACCACAATGGCGTACATACTACCACCACCATCACAGTCCCCACTGCTTTGCTTCCATCCAAGCCACTACCATTCAACAACGAAGAGAAAGAAAAAAAAGAAAAAAAATATATAGTTACTTACATAGCATTTCTGATATCAGCATGCACACTGTTTACTGTGAACCCTCCCATCTTTTTCTCACCTGGCAGCTTTGGTAGTTTAAACAGCCTGCATTTCCTTTACATACTGCTATCTCTCTCTCTATCTAACACCTCGTGTGGCATCTAGTACAGCAGTGTAACAGTCTGCTTGTTCACTGTGAACACTCCCATCTCATTTTCTCACCCGGCAGCTTTGGTAGTTTAAACAGTCTGCAGTTTCTTTACATACTGCTATCTCTCTCTCTGTCTAATACCTCCTGTGGCTTCTAGTACAGTGGTGTAACAGCCTGCTTGTGTATGTAATATAAACTGTTATCCATCATAGTTTATGGAGGTCAAGAACAAATCTTTGTACCCTTTGCATTGTGTGTGCGCTGGTCTCAAATGCTATGGATTAGGCCCCTCCCAATGCCTGTTATACTGACCTCTATTTAAACAATTTGTCTTTTAAACAGTATTGCTCCTTTATTTTATTTTTTTGTTTTTAACAGTACTCACTTTACCAGTGTTTCTTCATTAACCTCCATTTTTTTATTTCCTTGCAAACTTCTAGTTTGTAGATTGTTTTTTGCAGTGTTGATGTTTCTTCCTGCTCCGTTTGCCCTGTGGGCTAACTCTGCTCCTCTACCCTACCCGTGTTCCCACACCCCCCCACTTCAAATACATTTATAGCTATCCTCTACCCCACCTTTTTTTCTCCTTTTCTTCAATCACAGACCTCCACCTCCATACTCCTCCCACCAAACACATTAAGCTATCATACAAAAACCCTTCTTCACTATCTGTAGAGTTTCACCTCCCACTCACTCCCTAGACCTATCCTCTCTATTCCCTTATTACACACCCCTCATCCTGCCCCACCTTCCACCCCTTATGACTACCCCCCTGGTTACTTAGGAGTACTAGTTTCTTTGTTAGCTCTCCTCACCTTCAACCTTACTTTACCTCCCATACCTCATTCACAAATCGCAATTAACATCTTAAACACTTTTATCTCATATTTAATCTACTATGTCTCTTACACTGCACAGCTTTCTTTTTACACTTACTACCTACATCTCCCTTCTTCTAAACCTAACATCCTTTCAAACACATTTCATACCTCCCACACCATCCCCATCCACATCAATTCACTCACACAACCTCCTCAGCTACTCGGCCATCTGCTCATTTCTCTATAGTAGTGACTTAATACTACTAAAGAAACCAACCATCCTCTTCCATAATCACAACCATCCTTATATGTACAACTTCAAGTGCATCCAATGCATAAACAAGAAACCTCTACCCACCTATTTCTCTGTTCTCAGTGAATTAGTCCTGTGTGGTGACATACATCCCAACCTTGGTCCTTCTCCTCCCTCCCCCACTTCCACCAATTTCACTAAATCCCTAAACGTCACCACTATTAATCTCCAAAGCATTAGAAACAAAATTCCCCAACTGCATGCATGGCAAAAACGACATAAAACAGACTTTACTGATGTTACTGAAACCTGTCTAAAGCCATCCATCAAAGATGTTGAATGTCTACCTCAAACTACTCCTGCCTTAGAACTGATAGACTACATAAAAAGGTGGTGGTGTTGCCTTATTATTCCATAGCACGTTTACTGTAAGCCCTTACTCTAAACCAGTTGCATACTTTTCCACAGCAGAGCTACTAATAACCTTTCTAAAATGTAACAAGTGCAAAACTCTTTGCATAATTGTCATATATGTTCCTCCAGCCAATAATACTCCCATTCTTGAAGAAATTGCCTGGACAACAAGTAATACACAAAATGAAACCATTATCCTAGGTGACGTCAATCTTAACTGGCTAGATATATCCACCAAAAACTCCTCTACTGATATTAACCTTCACATCTATATTCAGCTAAGCTCTAATATTACTAGACCCAACACAAAGATAAATAAAGGCTCTATCTTGGATTGGATCTTGGTCTCTGACCCAGAAAAAAATTACCACTTCAGGGACTCTCCCAAATAGTATCAGTGATCACTCTCCAGCATACAAAATACATAAGCCCACCTCCATAATAAACTTCCACCAATATAGATACACCAGAGATCTTTCCCATTTCTCCCCAAACTCCTTCAATGACATCCTGCAAAAAATGAACTGGTACTCACTAAAACTTCTCCCTCTCAATAATGCTGTAGAATTCTTTAATTCTACATTTCTTAGGATCCTAAATAACCCTGCCCTCCTTCGGTTAAAAAAGTTCAAGTCAAAACATGCTATTTGGCTTACAAAGTCCACAAAGCTAGTAATGTCCACTAGAGATAAAGCCTGGAAAGCTTGGCAAAAAAACAAATCACTGTCTAACCTCAATCTATATAAACAACTTCGCAACCAGGCCAAGTGCCTAGTTATCAGACAAAAAAAAAATACTTCCAATCAATTCCAGACCAACATAAACTAAACAACAAAAGATTTTGGGGCACAATAAACTCCCTACACCACCCTGGAACTAGCTACAATCCATGTCCTAACCCAGAAAAAACACCCTCTGATATAGCCTCCCTCTTTAACACTTACTTCATCGATACCATCAATAAACTTACCACCCCCTTCACACCTATTAAGGCTGACTCACCAGGCACTTCACACTTGCACCCCCCCTACAAATCCTCTACCTTCTTTCATGCTATCACCCATTGCCACTTCCACTGTAAAAAAACTTTTTCATAAACTAAAATCCTGTACCAACACTCCTGATAACTTACCCACAAAATGCTTGCAACTCTCTGCCTCCTCCATTGCATATCCTATCAGCTTTCTCCTAAATAGATGCATTCAGGAATCCTGCATACCTGATATTTGGAGAAAAGCATTTATTCTACCACTTCACAAAGGCGGCAATAACTCTGACATTACAAATTTCCATCCCATTGGCATTCTTTACCCAATCTCTAAAATTCTAGAGAAATGTATTCACACACAGCTCCTCAGTCACTTGATAGAACACCGAATCCTCTCTCGACCCGACATGGCTTTAGGCCAGGACATAGCACTAACACTGCCCTCATTTCCTTCCTTGACACAGTAAACAGAGCTTGAGATGATGGCTGTTTAGTCTCAGCATTATTTCTAGATCTATCAAGGGCATTCGACACTATATCAAACTCCCTCCTGGTTAATAAACTTGCTCATCTCAGACTATCTCCCCCTACTCTACAGTGGTTTAATAACTGTCTCAGCAACAGGCAACAATCTACTAAATGGCTACACTCTTCCTCTCCTTTCATAACTACAAATACAGGTGTTCCTCAAGGTTATATACTGGGACCCCTCTTATTCAGCATATTTGTCAATAACTTCTATTCCTCTCTCATCCACAGTGCTGTCATACAATATGCAGATGACTCAACAATAATCTCTTCTGCTAGATCTGCCTCACCTCTACAGCATCTTACCCAAGAAGCATTTACTGCCACTGAAATCTGGATGTCCCAGAACCACCTTGCTCTCAACAACAATAAAACAAAACTTTTAATATTTACTCCCACAAAATCCTTCTCTGTTGATAAGTCTCTGTTCACCATTCACTCCCAAAATAACAGCATTACTGAAGTTGTCCCCAACTCCAAATTACTAGGTGTCATCAGTAATGATAATTTAATGTTCGACCTTCACATCTATGGTAACATCAAAATAAAACATCAGAAACTTGATGCCCTGTATAGGCACAACAATTTTCTTAGTCTCGCTGCAAAAATGGCTCTGGCCTTATCCTTCCTGCTTACAACACTTCCATATGGTGCTCCTATCCTCATCAATCTACAGTCCTCCCTGAGAACAAAACTAGATTTTTGCTATAACAAAGCCTCCTAATTTGCCACAAATAGTAAATATTCTACCTATCACTGTTCCTACAACTTAATGAATTGGCTAGAATCCCAACACTATCTCACATTCTTACAATTAACTATATCCCATAAGGTCATCTACCACACTGAAACCTGCCCTTCCCTCTCTTCCATGCTGACCATATACCTTCCAAACCAATTCCTTAGGTCTGAAAACGAAATGCTACTACCAGTAGAGAAACTTAAGCTCTCAGCTGGCCAAATTTTGTATTCCTATAATGTCTCTAAGACATGGAATAAACTCCCCCCTTCACTCAGAACAATCAGCAACCTGGCCTCCTTTAAAAAATCCCTCAAACTGCATCTCTTCTTTAAATGGTTATGCTCATGTTCCCAAGCACACAACCACAACTCCTGATTTCTCCTCCCAGTCCTATCACTCTATTTGCATCATTCCCTTAACTCTGCCTACTTAATGCTTCCTTGCTTTTCACCTGTCCTTTACAACCTCTGCACTTCTATTCTCCTACTATAATTACTCTGTATTCATTCCAATCACAACTGTGCTCCCACAGATATATTATCTTCATATGCACTGGAACACACTCTGTGCTCCATTGTAAATATCATTCACTAGCTTATTCACTGTTGCTTGTATTTCCACAAATGCAATAAATAAATAAATAAATTATATATATATATATATATATATATATATATATATATACATATATATATATATATAGATATATATCTATATATACACACACACACACACACACACACACACACACACACACACACACACACACACACACACACACACACACACACACACACACACACACACATATATATATATATATATATATATATATATATATATATATATATATATATATATACATATAGTTATACAAACCACCTGCCACTGACCAGCCCACCATCCACAAGTAAGCCGAGGCCTACCTGTTCTCCTGTAATAACTACAGGTCATCATGGACGTGACTTTGCCTTAACAAGTTCACTCCAAAATGTGATTCCTTACCCAATAACACTTGCATAAGCCACTTAAGCCCCTCTCTACCCTTACCTCATTTCCTCCCAATTATCCTCCCTTCCCCTTTAACACTTTACTCCCCCCTACCCTCTTAACTGCTAGTAATATATTTATCTAACCCCACTCTGAAGATGTCCCTGGACAAATTGGTTTGTTACCAAACCTCATTTAACTGTCTGCACATTTTGTCTATCAAAACAAAATCTCTCACTGTTTATTTAGACTTGAGGAAGGCTCTTTCAAGTAGCAAATATTGTCTGATAGCAAAAGAAAATGTGGTATCTGCTGTTTTTCCCACAACCTTCATAAATATTCAACACCATGCTATGGAGCTCTTCTAAAAAGTTATTTTTTCCAACCCCTGCCATAGTGAATTCTAGTTTGACTCTGTTGTAGCAAAATTATTGAACTAAGATTTCTTTGCGATATTCCATGTCACCTATTTGTAAGTTACTAGGTACACATTACAGTAAATCCATTATATTAGCAATAATCCCCATCTGGATGTAGGTATCCAAGGATTTACCCATGCTTGACATGATTTGATCATGAACATGAAGCCCAAGTGATTAAATAAATGTGGAAATCGGGTGATATAGACACCCAGGAGTCAGAAGCGTAGCTAGGGAAGGGCAAAATGACACAGCCATTTCTGGGTGCTAAGCCATAGTGGTCACAGTTGCTAGTTATTGTTGGGGCTTTATTGCAACACCGACATTCAGAAATGCCTGCATATTTGAACTGCTTCTTACTGAAATTGGTGCGCCTTGTTTGCTGTAGCATAGACTAGATCCAGGCCTGCTGAATCTAGCTTTGTTTGTATAACTTGAGCACTAATCCAGGCCTTCTTTCTTGGAGAAGGTTCCCCTGCACCCCAGTGGCAGGAGTGTGCAGTTAGAACTTGTCTGATTGAAGACTACATGAACAGGGCTCAGTTTTGAGACTTTTTTACTGGTTAATTGGGTAATTTGTTTAAAAGCCTTTTCTTATCGTTTCAAAAAAAAATGTCCTTGTTTCCCATCTTTCTAAGCTAGTATAGTCCAGTTTTCAGGCTAGTGCTGAATTCAGGGCTGTGTTACAATTTTCTGAGTTGCCCATACCTTACTTGGATAGAGGGAGGTTTCTCTGTTCACCTGTGAAAGAGGGAGCTTTGAGCAGCCATCTGTCCCTGGAAGAGTGGTTCCAGCCCAGAAGTTAGTAGTTTATAGGCCATTTTGGGCTAATTTCTATCTCTTTCATTTCCCTGCTGTAAAACCCACATTTGCAGGGTTTTGCACATCTGGGTAGCACCAGTTAGCTAGGGCTAAACTTATCCCGGCTCCACCAAGTCTCCTCTTCAGTTTTTCCCTTGAAAGTGGTCTAACTCTCAACCTAAGCACTTAAAAAGCATCCTACAGTCCAGCACTTGCTCATACCTAATAGCAAGCACTAATATACCCCAACACTTGATTGCCCAGCAAGGCAAGGCTCATTATTCACCCCTCACTAGCCAAGTGACTAAGCAGCTCACCCTTCTATTCAGGCATGACCAAAGGGCAATTTCAGGTATACTCTCCAGTCCAGCTGGTGAACCTGGGTATCCTGAGGCAATGTTACAACTGCCTCATGTACACAGACAACCCTCTACTCCTACCACAAAACATTAACATATGCGAGAGATGCAATTATATAGCTAAATTGGAGGCTAAGCTCTCTCCACCCAAGACTGGAACAGGCAGTCATGAGGAGTAGGTTAACACTTGCACCACACCTCCAGCCTCACATAGACATACTAAACTAGCACTGGCAAAAAATACACATAAATACATGAAATCATACTTGGAGGCTCTAAATAAAAACCTGCAAAAGCATCACAGACCTCCAAAGCAGACACTCAAAAAACCTGCACCTCCCGTCACAAACCAGACAACACATAAAACACAAAATCAGTGTGCCGCACAATCACAGCCCGTAAGGCAAAATAACATACCTAACACACTAGTAATAGGCGACTCTATAGTCAGGCACACTGAAGTCCTACTCACTAGGCTGGACAAGGAGAAGGTTACTGTTAGCTGCCTGTCGGGAGCCAGAATCCGCTACATAACACAAGCACTCAGGTCACTCCAGAACAAGTACAAACATGACTCTGTCATTGTTCATGTTGGTGTGAATGACCTGAGATGTACCTCCCTAGACTATATGAAAAGAGGGTTCTACCTCACTTCAATGACACGCCGGAACATCGACACGAAAACCGAGAGCACCAGAAGATCGAAAGCTGAGAAGACCGACACGACGGGACCCAGAAGATCGACAGTGGAGAAGACCGACCCGACGGATGAAAGCACCGACGCCGAGGATGCCGACATGGGGAAAGGCTGTGTAAGTATGCGGTAGTGATGGACGTTAGGGTGCGAGTAAGGTAAGTGTGGATATTGACGGTCTGTGGGGATAGGGGTGGGTTAAGTGAGTTAGGGTTAGGGAGCGGGTCAGGTAAGTGTGCGGTAGTGATTGTGTTTGGGTTAGGGGCGGGATAAGTGAGTTAGGGTTAGGAGCGGGTCAGGTAAGTGTGCGGTAGTGATTGTGTTTGGGTTAGGGGCGGATAAGTGAGTTAGGGTTAGGAGCGGGCCAGGTAAGTGTGCGGTAGTGACGGACCTTAGGGTTAGGGTTTGGGTTAGGGTTGTAGGTAGTTGTGTATGTGAGGTTTAGTGTGGGTTTGTAGGGATTTTGGTGTGCTTGTGTTGCGTATGTGGTTTTTGGATGGGGAATGTGTTTTGTTTGTTGATTGTGGTGTGTGAAGTGTATGAGGTTTCGTGTTTGTGTATCGTCGGTTATTTCGTTGTCGGGCATGTGGAATTTCGTGTTTTTGTACTGTCGGTTATGTGGTTTCAGTGATTGCGTTGTCGGTGTTTTGGTGTTTCGGTTATGTGAGGTAGAACCGAAAAGAGACATGGAAGAGCTCTTTGATCATGTAGCCCAGGCGGGTATGACCCTGAGCCTGAGTAGCATCCTGCCCTCACCAAGAATGATACCGCAGTATAAAGAAAAAATTATCAATTTCAACAACTGGCTAAGCTTCTGGTGTCATTCAAAGGGGATCCAGTGTCCTGTCAGCATGGGAAGACATGCTCGACAGGCCTCGTTGCTTTGCAAGAGACAGCTTGCACCTGTCACCCCTAAGCTTTTGAATACTGGCCAAGGCTTTGCTGCCCCCATAGTGCCTTTTTTAGGCAATGCTCAGAAGTCAAACCCACCTCCGTAAACAGCACAAATAAAAAAATGAGGGTTATGCTACTCAACGCCAGGAGTTTAAATCTCAAAATGCACATGCTCGAGGCACTCCTCAGTATGGAGAACATCGACATCTGTGCAGTAACTGAAACCTGGTTCAAGGTTCCACAGTGCACCCTAGCACTACTGGGCTACAACTCATACCACACATTTCGGCTACAGAACATGGACCGAAACACAAAAGGAGGGGGTGTATCCATATTCATCAAGGCTACCTACACCTCCATGTTAGTGGCGCAGGATGATACCTCCGACATCATCCATGTGCAACTAACATCAGGCAAAACTGCAATGCAAATTTTGGTCTGCAACAGATCACCCTCTATAACCCAGGACCACCACTCTGTCTTTCTGGAGACATTAGAAAACGTGAAGGTCCTACCGAACACCCTGATATTGGGTGATTTCAATTACCCTACCGTTAACTGAGAAAACTACTCAAGTACAAACTCCCAGGTCCAGTGCTTCCTGGAATTTATCTACTCAAATGCCCTGGATCAGCTGGTAAACTCCTCTACCAGAGGTGAAAACATATTGGACCAGGTCATCACCAACATGGGCAACAGGTGTTCCACACCAGAGGTCAACCCGTCACTGGTTATATCAGACCATAAACTAATCACTCTGGATGCCCACACCATACCACCACCTCCAACCAAGGAAGCCACAGTAAAAAACCTTTCTATAGCAAACTTCACCTTACTTAAGACAGAGGTGGTAAGTTTCACAGCCCCCAAACTAAAAGATAACGGTGTCCAAGATGCAGGAACCTTTACAAATACACTCTATGAGCACCTACAAGGATGCATGGATCGTGCCATCCCTAGCTAAACCAAGACTCACTCCCTTAAGAGAAGGAAAGCAGTCTGGTGGATCCCTGCCATAAACAGGCTGTACAATAGAAGGAGGAAACTAGCTCATAAAAAAAGCAAATCCCAAGAAGGAAAGACATCCCTGATCAGTATCAGTAAGAAACTAAGGTCCCTCATAAAATCCTGCAAGGCTAACTTCAAAAGAAAATTAGCCAAGGATTCGAAAGATAACCAAAAAACCTTCTTTAGCTATGTCAAGAATCTAAGTGGCAACTCGCAGATATGCTCTGAGCTAGTACAAAATAGCATGAAATATACTGAACCCACTGATATTGCCAACATCCTGGCAGATAGATTCAGTGCAAACTTCACCCCCCACCCCCAAAAGGGCCCACAACAATACTGGAAAAGTGTAGTGTCCTGGAAATCACAGACGCACAGGTGAAAACAGCCTTTTCAAAAGCCAAAAGCACAGTGTCAGTGGGGCCAGATGGTGTCCCAGGCTGTGTCTTGCACGAACTACAGAATGAGCTAACCCCCCCACCTAAACACACTGTTCAACCTCAGCCTCTCCACAGGCTACATTCCCATAGAATGGTGCACAGCAAAGGTTATTCTGCTCCACAAAGGAGGGGCCACAACTGACCCTGGTAACTATAGCCCCATAAGCCTGACTAGCCTGGTCTGCAAGGCTATGTAGTGCATCATCATGGTACTCATTAACAAAGACATTGGGAACCTCCAAACACTTGACCCGACCCAGTTCAGTTTTGTTAAGGGCAGATCATGCCTACTAAACCTGGTTGACTTCATCGAGACAGTCAACAAGGCCATAGATGAGGGGAAGGTAGTTCACACAGCCTACCTTGACCTCGCTAAGGCTTTTCACACCATTCCCCACTCGGGAATTATAGAAAAACTCACCAGCCTGAACATAAACCCCTACATCACGAGATGGGTTGCCAACTGACTTACAGACAGAACTGACATGGTAAGAGTAGCGGGCTCCAGGTCCGACTCTAAACCAGTCACATGTGGTGTCCCACAAGGCTCGGTCCTGGGACACCTACTGTTTGGCATATACTTCTTAGAAGTGCAGGCAAACATAGGAGGACTATGGCTAACCAAGTTCGCCGATGACTGCAAATTGGGAGCCATAATTGACTCTCCGGCTGACACAGACATTCTCCAAAAGGGCCTTACTGAGATGGACACCTGGTGTCAAAGCCATGGTCTCAAGCTAAATGCCAAAAAATGCATAGTCATCCCATTTGGGAAAAATAAAACACCCATGAATTACCACATAGCTGGCTGCCCCCTTAATACAGAAGAGGTAATAAGAGATCTGGGGACCCAGGTTGATAGTAATCTCTCCTTTGACAATCATATTGCCAAAGTACTTAGGAAATCCTTCTGTGTAGCCCATCTAATTTCTAAAGGGTTCGCATTTAGAAATAAAGAAGTTATAGTGCCCCTCTACTCATCACTCATCAGATCCATCATAGAGTACAATGCCCCGTTTGGGATGCACATCACAAGACACTTCCAACAGCTGGAAAGACCACAAAAGTACCTCAGTAAGAGGATTACTGGTCTCAAACATATGTCCTATGCAGCCCGACTGGAAAAACTCCAGCTGTACTCAGTGGCATATCACTTACTCAGAGATGATTTCTGCCTGACTTACAAAGCCATGTTCAACTCAGAATTGATGGACATGATCCACCTAAAGAAATCCAAGTCACTGCAAGCCACTTGCTCTAGTGAGCTAAACCTCACCACAACAATAAATAGAACATGCTGGAGGGATAGATTCCTGTCACAGAGACTCCCCATGCTTTGGAACAAAATTCTTAACTACATTAGGCAGAGCCCCTCACTAATACTCTTCAAGAGAAACCTTGACGAGTGGATGAGTAACAGAAAATACACCCCTGGGATCACTTCATTTGCTCTTCTTGACAGAGGCTCAGTTAATTAATCAATGGGGCGGCAAAAGCTGACAAACTCTGGCTAGGCTTATAAATGCCCTCGGGCAGACAGCCTAGTACCTACCTATGAACCTATGATAGTTTATTTGTTGTCATATCTGAAGCACTAAAGAGCTTAGTGGGTAGAATGTGTAGTAGATCACTTGCTACAATGTACATTTGTATTTGTAGCAAAGGGCACCTCAGCATAGAGTTGAAGGCACAAATCAGGTAGAAGCAATTTAGCTTGGAGTGCCAGATTAGGGAGAACATCTTTTCTTTGTTTTTGCTCCTTGTCTTATAGTTGAGGATCACTTGATTAGTGAATGAGATCATGCCCTAAATCAGCCAGCTATGAGTCTACCAGGAGTGGATTACTGCTATTATACAAAGACATTATTTAGGAAAGAAAATTGCTTACCTTTCTTAAATTATTTCATTGTATGACAGCACTTCATTTATCTTTTGCCTCCTGCATGTCATGCTGATGTACTGGGCATGTGAATGACACCTATGCAGCATGCTTGTACAGTATGTCAGTGCAGTACAAGTCAGGCACAGAAGAAAAGAGTGATTTGTCTGTCTGTCTTTCTGTCGTTTTCTCTCTCGTTTGAAATAATGAAAGCATAAAGGGAAAAATAGTTG
>NC_056729.1:1192238681-1192273681 GCF_019279795.1 Protopterus annectens | reverse complement strand
TGACGATAAAGTCATGTCCAACCCGGAATTAATGGACATGCTGCACCTCAGAAAATCCAAATCCCATCGAGCTACGGCCGAGAGACTTGAACCTCAGCACTGAAATAAATAGGACATGCTGGAGGGACAGATTCATAACCCAGAGGCTCCTTTCACTCTGGAATAAAATCCCAGTCCAGGTTAGGCAGAGTCCCTCATTGACTCTCTTCAAGAGGAATCTTGATGAGTGGATGGGAGATCGTAGGTTTACCCCGGGTATCACTTCTGTGTCACTGTTAGATAGAGGCACAGTATACTAACCTCGAAAAAGGGCATAGCAAAATAAATTTAAAATGGTTGGCGAAAGCCAAACACATTCTGGCTAGGCTTATAAATGCCCTAGGGCAGATAGCCTAGTATGAACCTATGAACCTATATATATATATATATATATATATATATATATATATATATATATATATATATATACATAATTTTTTTGTGTGTGTGTGTGTGTGTGTGTGTATATATATATATATATATATATATATATATATATATATATATATATATATATATATATATATATATATATATATGTATATTGATATATATATATATATATATATATATATATATATGGGTCTATATCACATTGTCAAACTCTTAATTTATCAAATATTTAATCATTAAACCCTAATTATTGAGCTACCTATTCAGTGATTGATCTAATCATCAAAGGAGAATTCATTGAAAGATTTTACTGGGTCATTCTGAAAAAACATTGTGTGATTGACATGGCCACTGGCCATGATTTACCTACTACCTCATTCTAGTACGATCTTGATATTAGTATATTTAATTTGCAGGAGGTGTGGTGGGAGTAGTCCCCCCCACACAGGAGTGGATGCAGGGGGGTATGACCCCCATGCAAAAACATAAAAAAAGTTTACCTTTTGCAGAGTTGGCCAAGTAAAATCTTTTGATGAATTCCGCTTTGATGATAGGTCATTTGCTGAATTGGTAGATCAACAATTAGGGTTTGATGATTAGGTATTCGATAAATTAAGAGTTTGACAATGTGACGTAGATCCCTAGATGCATATGAGGAAGTGCAGGAATCTGTATATCTAGTCCCAATTCTAGTTATAGAACAAGGACCACCATAGATTGATAAATTTTAAATAAAAACTCAGGCCTTCTCTGTATAAAACCTCAAATGCCACATTACACAGTGAAGCTACATGATGGCATTCTATCCATGATGGATACAGGCATTAATGCATCACATAAAAATACGTATATTTTTTCTTTTTGTTCCCATACTTTTCTGGACACCACACCATCCATCCAACCTGCTCATTTGGCCCATTTCTTCCTCCTTTGCAAGATTCCCATTGTACATCTGTTCCCCTGGTGTGATGGGCAGATTTAAGGTTAGTGTCTCCATCACTCACAAGGATGAGTTTGTGTTTCTGTAATGATCTGGCCTTCATCCTTTTGGAAGCTTCTGTGAGCTCCT
Organism: Protopterus annectens; assembly: GCF_019279795.1. Taxonomy (NCBI): domain Eukaryota; kingdom Metazoa; phylum Chordata; order Ceratodontiformes; family Protopteridae; genus Protopterus; species Protopterus annectens. The sequence continues at coordinate 1,192,272,180 of NC_056729.1, read as the reverse complement.
TTGATAATGGTCACATGAGGCCAGTAGTGTAGCTAGGACAGGGAGAAGGGGGCAACTACCCAGCTCACAAAGTGTTAGGGGGCAGTAGTTGCCATCTGATCCATCATCCCCATTCCCAATCTCTCTTTACTACAATACTGGCTTTTAAAATACAGTATTGCATTTGTGGTCAGTCCCGAGTGCTGTAGTGCATCATGTGTGGTCTAAACTGTAGCAACTGCTTACACATTGTAGCAAGCAGTTTGCTACAGTGGGTATATACTGTAACAACTGCTTGCTGCAATTTAAAACAGGAAAGATTTCTTTCATTTTTTTTCTTTGCTGTAAACTTAAAGATCTGAGGGGGTGGGGTGCTATTTTGTGGGACTTGTACAGGATGTTGGTTGAGCAAGCTACAATTCTGCATGAGGCTAAATGCATATTCCTGCTCACTGTGGCTCTTCCACCCTCAAGGTTCATGTAATTCACTTACAGATATCATCAATTCAGCAAGCCATAGATTTCATACTAACTCAACCTGTTATAGGGAGTGTATATATATATATATATATATATATATATATATATATATATATATATATATAGATATAGATATATATAGATATATATAGATATATATATATATATATAGATAGATAGATAGATAGATATAGGAGCAGAACATTTAACTGACATATCCTTGGTTACCATTTATTAGATGGCACAGTTTGGTGGACTAAGCAGAATGTCCACAGATGTGCAAGGCTGCACCCTTCTCAGATTAGGGAGTATGTCTTTTCCCTAATATTGTGCATTCTCGGGGTTACTGTATATATGTTGTGTGTTTATATATAGCTATATCTATATGTAATATATATATATTTATATATATATATATATATATATATATATATATATATATATATAATATATATATATATATATATATATATATATATATATATATATATATATATATATATATATATATATATATATATAGATAGATAAATGTGTCTACTTTGTTTCATTGAAAGCTTATTTCACTGACCCTGATAAAATCACTGAAAGCTCAAATTACTGAACTCATTTCACCAAATCTCATTTCACTGAAGTGATGTACTGGCACTGTGTTGAGTACTGTAAGGCAAGTAAAAGGTATACACCCTTTTCCGCACTGTAGTGCGATCCTGGAGTTACTATATATAGTGGATAGTGTTGTTTTGATTTAGTAACACTGTTAGCCATTGAACCCAATCTCTGTAAAGAGTTCTTTTTCAGTCTGACATGGAATATAGCATACATACATACATAAAATATTGTACTATAAAGCCTCATCCTGACATTCTTGTTTTTATTACAGCACTCTATAACTATTTCACTCAAGAAGTCAATTACTGTTGCTCTGTTGAACACTTTATAAATCAGAGAAGCATAGCAGGAAAACTAGTTTGCAGGGCACTTAGAAAAACACAAGGCCTTAATGCATTATAGTCCATTACTACATTGATGTGCATCACTGTACTAGTGACCCAAGCATTTGTAAAGTACCAGTATTACAATACAACTATATAACAGCCTATCATGTACATAAATGTATGCACACTTGTTTAGTTAACTCAAAAAAGTAACCTTTTTGGCAGAATTATACAGTTCAGTTTATTGCTACCTATCAATTACACAGCCAAATGGATGCATTATCACCCTGGAAAGAGTGTAATACATTGACCACAACATGCATCTGTCTTTCACAGGTAAGTCAATGCATTACAAAGTACTCTGCCCTTACAGGCCCTATGATTTCGATGTTTTTTGGCAATGTTTATTTCTGAATGAAATGTAGGATTCAGCTGTTATAAGCTTTCTAGGATGGTGCGTTGGCATACTTCCCATGGTACCATTCTTCATATAACATTTTGATGACTTTTTGTCTCTGAGACTCCTAATTTTTAAGTCTTACAGACCTGCTAATTCAGAACTGTAGACATTGTACAACTGCACTGCTTTTACCATTTCCTGAAGGACATACAATGCATTTGTCAGAAAATACTGTGCATAGAAATGTGGCAATCATTCAGTAAGCTGTTTTATTTTCCTTTAACTTGATAACTTTATCAATCCATCTAATCATCTGCAATAGTGCTACATCTTCTACAGGACCATATCACCTCAACTACGTATTACATGCCATTAACTGGTTATTCTCCTCCTAGCTGGCACAGCAAGTACCACAGAAAGGCAAATGCCTACTTAGTCACATAATTGCTCCCTTAGGCACTCTCTTTGCAGCAGTGCAGAGCCACCCTTTAGGCTAGGATGCTTTTGTAGGTCACTGCCTGCAATTAGATGTGGACTTTTAGTCACTTGGTCCATCTCTCAAAGATGCGGTTCTTCTCCTGCTTGCCCTAAAACCTATCCCAGATGCTGTTCTGAGCCCAGGTGAGAGACAGCAGCCTTGCACTTACTATTTTGCCACCTCATCTCTAACATCTGGAGAGAGGAGAGCAAACAAACCCTAATCATTCATTACTCCTTCCTCCTCCAGCTACAGCTGATGCACAAGCAACTAACTGAAGTGTGGTTCCTTGGTTTGTAGGTAATGCACTGTACAATTGTTTCCGATAGTAAGTGACACAAATGATGTACAAAGTGTTGCATTTATAACATTCACCTGGATCCACACTACCAGTGCTTCTTTTGTGCACCTGATTCCAAATATCCTACAGCACTTTCTTCTGCTATGACCTGTTTTGCCAAATGCTTTGTCTTATCATGTAGGACCTTAATGTGATTTGTTCTGTATTTGATGTCATTGTTTAGTGTCTTGATAACATTTATTTCTTCACAACCTGAATCAAGTCAGTCTTTTCCTGTTTGAAGTATACATGAAGGAGCTTAATGATGCTTAGCACATATAGCATAGTCACCAATATTATAATAAAATCAAACATGGCTATAGCATGCAGTCATCTTTCAGTATCCTCACATACTTGGCAGTGCATTCTGACGCAAAGTGCTACTGATGACAACATCCTTCTTTTGAAGCTGCACTGATAATTGGCCTGGTTCATCCACTGTGACAAGTACCTTAAATTATGTATTTTTGTCCTCCTCTGATTATCCATATTCACATGTCTATTGAGTAAACTAATTTGTTTGGGATAAATACATGCTATGATATTTGGCTGAAAAATGTGAAGCTTAAATTATTTTTTCTAAACATATCAAGGGCTTTTGTCATTTGCTGTGGTGCACAAGAATAAGCCATGACAGTGATAAAGTTTTACTTTTTCATCTACTGTACATTGCTTCTGGAAAAAGAGTCTAAATTGTTTCCTGTACTGCATTACATGCCCATGTACATACCTTACACCTGTTTAGATTTTTGCCCTGATCCTCATAAAATTTCTGTTTTTCTAGCAAATTACTTAGGACTGATGTTAGAAAATAATGACAGACGTTTGAGTTTCAGACTTCACACCCTTCAGAAAAAAATCATGCTAATGTCAAACCCATTATTCTATCCATGTTCAAAGTTAATGAGGTCAATACCTAATAGTTGTCCCTGTTTATAAGCCTTTGTACTCCCATTACTTATGGATTTGCCCAGATTTCTTGTGCTATAAGGTTGAGAGATATGGTCACGTGTGTTGTTTTCTCTGTCACAGTGTTGTTTTTGTAAGAATTCTTTTAGACCAGAACTCTCATCCTAAATAGGAAGAGGTTCAGCTGGAGCTTTTTTGCCAACGGCATTTGCTTCAAAATCTTCAGTGGAATTTCTGTACATCAACATTTCCATCATTTCTTTATTGATAAAATAATACAGTGTCATAATCATTTGTTCCTTATGAGAAAAGCCGGTTGCTAAAACAACAATCAAATGGAACAATTTGTCACTCTTGACGATTCAAATTTTGTTTTGGATCTGTAAGACAAAAAGCTGATTGATTTTGTGTTTTTACAGAAATGTACTTTGTGTTTTTTGGTGTCTGCTATAAATGCTGTGCAAACACAGGGTCAAATTCTGCTGGGAATTCTGGAAGAGTTTTGATGGTGCCACTATCAGTTAGCCTTCTACGAAGTAACAAATTTATTTCTTCTATGCAAAAACATAATCCTCGCTATACTTGTCAGGTCATATAATATGTATTCCTGCAACTTGTTGTACAATGTAATGATAAGCTGTTTGTATTCTACCAGTACATACTTTTATAAATGCCTCAGTCTTCACAAATGCATTTCCATGCTCTTTGGTCTTGCTATGTTGCTCAAGAATGCTCCTGATATTGGACTAGTCTGTTACTGATATTATGACCAGCACACATTCTTTTCTAATGCTGAGCGCAAAGTATGGACCACAGAATGCACCATCTAAACTGTGTGAGTATCGTGTAAATTCAACTTTGTGCAAAAGATATGGACTAAGTCTTTGGTGCTGCTGTCTACTGGCATATCCCATGAGTTGCATGGGGAACTTTTAGGTCCTAAGGAGGTTACTATTTTCTGCAAGACATTTTTCTTGTCTGGTTCTGTAAAGTCACCATATTTAAAGTACCCAGTATTAGCACTGACTCTATCCATGATATTACATTGTTCTATAGAGTTGCCTATTAGCATCAACTTTCAGTGGGCCATCACTGTCCTAACATGCATTGTGGCTTTCCCCATTTAGCAGGGCTTTCACATGCAATCACAGTCAGCATGAGCTTTTTCAGTCACTAAAGTTGAATTTTACTTTGGAATAATGTAAACATCCAGTGTGTTCAACAACTGCACTGGCAGGTTACCTGTTCAGAAAATAACATGTATACTGTTTATATAAAGAATGCGTATGCAATGCTAATAGTGGTAAGCAGAATAACTTACCCACTTGTGAGTGGTCCCTCCCACAACACTGCTAATGTCATTTGTGCTTACAGTACAGTGATACACTGGCAGAAATAGACATCAGTGTTAACCCATAGTGCAGCACAGTTCTACACATTTCCAGATAAATAGAGTTTTACACTGACAATTCAAGGTATTCACCACCAACTTATCAAGAAATGATGGTCCTTTAATAAACAGGGCTAGTTCTAAGAGGCTTGAAGGCTTACACAATTGCCTGAACTATTGTATATTGGTCTATGCAACTGACAAATGTCAGAGAAAACCATGTATATCCTCATAATCAGTAATATCCAACTGTCCAACTGTGTTGAGTATGGAGTTCACAACACTCAGTATAACTGCCCATTACACAAACACAGAACAGTAGTAAAATCTCTGAGAACATTACCAAAACAAGCTGACTTGTAGTATGCTTTATCTAAGTTCAGTGAATAAAGGCATAAGATCAGCTCTGTCATTACAGCAAAGCTAGCATGTGAAACTTTCTGACATACTTGTTATTACAAGGGATATGCAAATAAAGACAAAATGGAAATGCAGAAATTAAGAGATAAACTGGAGATGGAGGAAGGATGCATTGTATGTATTTATTTATTTATTTGTATTTGTTGATTCTGTTGAACCTCTGAGCCACATAAATGGTATTTTGACTCTATCCAGGAACAATGTTGGATTAAGTGACTTGGCCAGAGTCACATAGCAGAAACTGAGGGAATCAAATTCTGTACTACAGGTAGTATCTTGTTAACAACTCATAGCCTTAATTGTATATACTAATTGACTGATTGGTACAAAATAAAAAAGAATGGCAAGAGGTAAAATATTTGGAATTATCTCTAAAGATATATTCTGTGTACAATCAGCTGCACAGAATATAGAATGATCATTCCATACTTGCCCAAAGGTTCCTCAACTTCATTAACTCCAATGCCCCAGACAAGCTGGTTGACAGCTCCACAAGGGGTGCTAGCATCCTGGATCTGGTGATTACCAGTATGGGGGACCACTGTAGCACCCCCACTGTGAGATCTTCCCTGGTGAGATTTGACCACAAATCAGTCTTATTTGAAGTAACTATCACAACTGACCCCCCCCCCAGTAGCAACTAAACTAAAAAACTTCTACAAAGCAGATTATACCCTCTTATGGGATAGTATAATAGCTTCACTGTACATCCTTCCCAAAGATGGCAATGGCAACTAAGCTGAGTTCTACACCAATGCTTTATACAAACACCTGCATAACTGCATTGACTCGGCCGTACCTAATAGGACCAAAACAAGCTCCTCAAGGAAGAGCAAACCTGCCAGGTGGACAACTGCCATTAACAGGCTTTAAAATAACAAGAAGCAATTCCTGTCTAAGAGTAAAAAGAAGTGAGCCCTAAAGTGGAAACACTTCCTCCTCAGCTTAAACAAGAAATAAGACTTCTTGTGAAGTCCTCCAAAACAAATTATGAATCCAAATTAGCTTCCTCAACTAAGGGCAACCATAAGGCATATTTAGTTACATCTGTAACCTAAAAGGAAAGACCCAGATTTGTGCTGAACTGGTACTTAATGATACCACATATACTGAGCCTGTGGACATAGCTAACCAGTTGGCTAACAGGTTCTGTGAAAACTTCACTTCACTGTCACCACCACACTTACCCCATGACATGTTTACCATCTGTCTCCCACCTTGTATCTCTAAAGAGCAGGTCGTAAATGCCCCCTTCTCAGGCAAAAAACACAGAATCTATGGAACCTGATAACATCCCAGGTTGTGTCCTACATGGGCTCCAACAAGAATTAACAACAGCAATGGGCACTCTTTTCAAACCTAGTCAAAGCACCGGCACCATCCCTGCTGAATGAAACATGGCTACCGTTATTCCCTTGCTCAAAAGTGGTGCTTTCACTGACCCTGGGAACTATAGGCCTATTAGTCTGACTAGCTTTATCTGCAAGGCCATGGAATGAATCATTATGGACCTTATTAAGAAAGATATAGGTTATTTCCAAACACTTGAAACAACTCAGTTTTGATTTGCCAAAGGGAGATCATGCCTGTTAAACCTAGTGGGCTTCTTCGAGACAGTAAACAAGACCCTGGATGAGGTGAAATCTGTGCATACAGCCTACCTAGACTTAGCCAAGGCATTTGACACTATCGCCCACTCAGGCATCATTGACAAAGTCACCCAGCTACATATTCTCTAGGTAGGGGTCCCAATAGAGTGATGTCCCCCACCAAAGGATCAATCACAATATCAGTAGATTGCCAGGCACCCAGTATTACTGCTGCAAAGGTTAAAACAGCACTGTCCAAGGCCAAAAATGCAGCTTCTATGGGACCTGACTATATCCCTGTCTGTGTTCTACATAAAATATAGAGTGAACTGGCACCTCACCTGTGTGCCCTGTTCAGTCACAGCCTCACCTCAGGCTTTGTCCGTACCGGATGGCACACTGATACAGTCATTCCTCTCCACAAAGGAGGAGTGACTACAGACCCTAGAAACTATTGCCCCATTAACCTGACAAGTCTGATATGCAAAGCTATGGAAGGCATCATCATGGACCTAATAAACAAACATATAGAGAACCTCCAAACTCTGGATCCCACGCAGTTTGGGTTTGTGAAGGGTAGATCATGCCTGCTCAACCTGGTTGACGTCTTTGAGTCAGTCATCAGAGCTGTGGATGAAGGCAAGGTGGTTCATACAGCCTACCATGATCTGGCCAAGGCCTTTGATACCCTTTCCCACTCAGGAATCATAGAAAAACTCACTAAGCTAGGCATCAACCCCTATATCACTAGGTGGGTTACAAACTGGCTCACAGACAGAACCCACAAGTAGCTGACTCCAAGTCAGACTGTCAACCAGTCACGAGTGGAGACCTACAGGGTTCGGTCCTGGGTCCTCTCCTGTTTTGTATCTACTTCTCTGAAGTCCAGGCCAACACGAAGGGATTCTGGCTGACAAAGTTCGCAGACGATTGCAAGTTGGGAGTAATAATTAACTCCCCAAGTGATGTTGACATCCTTCAGAAAGGCCTTACTGAGACCAATGACTGGTGTCAGAACCATGGCCTTAAGCTCAATGCCAATATGTGTTGTCATCCCCTTTGGGGAAAAACCCGGTTCCCATCAATTACCACATTGATGGTAGTCCACTGAACACAGAAGGCATCATAAGAGATCTGGGAACACAGGTTGAAAGCAACCTCTCTTTTGACCACCACTTTGCCACTGTGGTCAGAAAGTTCTTCTGTGTGGCACATCTCATTACTAAGGGTTTTACATCCAGGAAGAAAGAGGTCATTGTCTCCCTCTACTCTTCTCTCATTAGGCCAATTATCAAGTACAATGCCCCATTTGGCATGTACCTTACTAGACACCTACAACAACTGGAGAGGCCAAAAAAATACCTCACAAAGAAAATCTTAGACCTTAAACACTTATCCTATATGGACAAACTCAAAAAACTCCAACTATTCTCTGTCTCACATTGCCTACTTAGAGGCAATCTCTGCTTGACTTACAAAGCCATGTCTGACCCAGCTCTGTTAGAAATAATACATCTAAAGAAATCCCAATCCCTCCACACTACATGCTGCAGAGACCTCAACCTCATTACCACAATCAACAGAACAAGCTGGAGGGGCAGGTTCATAACCCAGAGACTAGCCATGCTATGGAATAGACTTCCAATACATGGCAAGTGGAGCACCTCACTGGCTGTCTTCAAGAGAAATCTTGATGAGTAGATGAGAAATAAAAATTTCACCCTGGGGAACACTCCAGTGGTTCTAGTTGATAGAGGCACTGGAAACTAAGGTCAGGTGGCATGATGTCAGGGTAATCCTATGGGCTAGGCTTGTAAAAGTGCCAGGGCCATTAGCCTAGTACACACCTATGAAGCTATGAACCTATAAGTCAGCATGAAAAGGAGAGTTGTACTGCTGAAATTGAATTCATCCTCATGTCTTGGTGAGTACCTTCACAATGTAGACCCTGTTTTTCACAAAATCTCACCAAGATGACACTGATATTTAGACTGTATTTTATATAGCATATATCATCAACAGAAGTAGGTCAAAAATCGAAAAAGATAGCTGGGTGCACAAGACCCAGGATAAAAAAAAAATGCCCAATCCTGGTAAGCACACTGGTGCCAGGACTGGAAAAAATGACAGCATAGAATCCTCAAAATATGGAAACATTTCTACAACGAGGCCAGGCCCAGGGGGAGGATGGGCCCCTTATTATAGAAGGAAGTAACAGTCCACAAAAATCACAAAAAACGATAGGCCATAGAAGAGCCATAAAAATGATTGAATGAGTAAACTATTGAGGATAAGGAGGAAATTATTTATTGCTACTATTATGCAAAAAGCCCAGAATTTCAAGATACAAGGTATACAAAAAAAGATTACGAAAGAAATACTTCCACAAGAAAAACTGTCAGAAGCTTTAAATAAAAAAATTGTGTTCATTAATACAACAGATTTGTGAAAAACATTATATAGACCAAGAAACTTTGATCTGTTTGGAAAAAGAAGCATCTGAGGAAGTGTGAAAATATAAACAACAGAACCCAGAGATTTTTGAAAAGTATGAAAAAGAAATATGGACATGGGAAAGAAAGAAAGAGAGATTTGATATGGTGCAATATTTATGCAAAGTTGAAAGCTAAATCAATTGATACAAAACAGGCAGCCCCAAAGATATTCAAAGAGAAATGTAGGCAAAAACATCCAGATATGGAAACTTTCACAATAAAGAAAATAATATCACAAAGAGGGAATGTAGAAAAGAAGATTAATAAAGTAGAAGTTAAAAAATGGAAGCTGAAGTTATGGAGTGCCTGTGAAGTGAAGGATTTGGTGTAGAAGGTCTAATACAGGTTACATCACAACATGGTGGAATGAGTCCCCAAATAAGGAGAACCAGGAAGATCAGGTGACATCTGAAGAAAAAATATGGACATGGGAAAAAAGAAGAGATTTAATATGGTGTAATATTTATGCAAAGGAGACATCAAAACTAGTCAATACAAGAAGAGCAGCACCAAAGATATTTGAAGAGAAATACTGGCAAAGGAATCCAGACATGGAAAACTTTACAATACAAAAAAATAAGAAGACAAACAGATAAAGTAAGAAAAGAAGATTAGTAATGGAAAAGGTAAGGAAGATGTTATAGAACTTTCTATAGAATGCCCACAGACAATGGAGAACAAAAATGTGCCCTCGGTTTAGAAGAAAATGAGCTGAGAGAAGAGTTGCTTGATTTAATAAGAGATAGATAGACATATTAAGATCAATGAAAGAAATAGACTGAAGAAGTTCAATAAAACCCAAAAAGTCCAATGTTTGATATAACAAATGAACACAGTAATTAGGACTGTCCATAGAGATCCATGTGATATAATAGAAGTAAACATGATATATTACTGTGCAGCTAAATTAATAATAGATAAAATTCTATGACAAGAACATAAAGTTGTAAGAGAAAGGAAGGGGGAAATCGAATACCATCAAAAAAGTATCAAACAGAGAAAACTATAAAGTAGTTAAGTCAAGAAGTGTCACTGTTAGAGGAGTACAGAAGAGGGAATAAAGCAACAAAAATAGTCAGAAAGAGAGATGTGATAGAAGCCCAGTGCAATATTATAATGGATCAGGATCTATCATGCACTACTACAAATTATAAACTAAAAATATCAGCAGTGGCAGAAATACTTAGAAGACACACAGATAAATATAAAGGAAAAGTAAAAAATAAGCAATTTATTGATGACCCCAAAAAGTTTTATAGAGAACTGGGAAATAAGGTAAAAGGAATTGAAAGACCACCCAAAAAAGAAGAAAAAGATACATTTTGGGGAAGTATTTATGAAGATCCTGTGGAATACAACAAAGATGCTCAATGGATAGAAGAAGTAAAACAAAGTATAAGAAGTTCAAAGGTACGGGATAAGAAATGGAATGAAGTAACAGCCAGAAGTATTGCAACAAAGTTAAGAAAAGCCTCTGATTGGAAAATACCAGGCCCAGATGCAGTACCTAACTTCTGGTTAAATGTATTAACATCTTTGCATGAGATTTAGCCATGAGCAAAAACTATTTATATGTACATCCTGAACAGCCACCAACCTGGCTAACAACAGAAAAAAACAATGCTCCTACTTAAGAGTGAATCTGCAGGCTACCCTAAAAATTATAAACCAATAACCTGCTTTCCAACTACATATAAACTATACACCGTAATTGAGCCTGACAGAGATTATTGTAATTTAGAAAAACCTCAATCATGGCAATAGAAGAAAAGGGCAATAAAATAAAGTCAAATGGAACAAAGGATCATCTGTTGCTAAATTAAGTCACAATGGAGAACTGCAAAAAGGGGAAGAATCTAAGTATGGCACGGATTGACTAGAAAAAATAATTTGATAGTATTCCACATTCATGGATAAAAGAGTGCTTATAAATGTATAAGATATATCATACACTGGCCAACTACATTACAGTAACCATGAAACAGTGGCAGACCACTTTGCAATTAAGCCATGATAAAGGACAAATTATTATTCCAGGGATAAAAATCCAAAGGGGATATTCCATGGTGACTCCCTGTCACCTCTGCTATTCTGTCTTGCTCTTAACCCATTAAGCTGTCTACTTAACATATTAGGCCATGGCTATAATTTGGCTCCTAGAAAACAACAAAGTTTAAAGGCTTCTTATCTTCTCTTCATCAATGATTTAAAACTGTGTAGATCATCAGATGAAGAACTGAAAACACAACTGCAAGCAGTCAAAACTTTTTCATATGATATAAGAATGTCATTTGGTCTAGATAAGTGTGCAAAAGGAACCTTTAAAGCAGGAAAACTGCAGCACCAAGAAAACATCAGTTTGGAATAAGAATGTGATATAAAAGTACTTGAGCAAGAGGGAGTCTATAAATATTTGGGATTAATGAAGGATCAACAATAAAACATGAACAGATGTGAATAAAACTTAGTCAGGAATATTTTAGAAGACTTAAATTAATCCTGAGAACTGTGCTGACATCCAGGAACAAAATTCAAGCTATAAGCCAATTTGCTCTTCCTGTCCTAACTTACAGTTTTGGAGTGAATGACTAGCCCCACAATGTGTTGGATAGATTAGAAAGGAATACAACAAGGATACTTCATGCTCACCAAATGATTTATAAAAATCAGTGCATACCAAGATTATATATTCCCTGTTCTGAAGGGGGGTATGGGCCCCTTTGAAATTGATTACATGTATAGATCTGCAATCATGGGACTGCACACATATCTGCTGACCTCACGAGATCCAAATGTAGTGAAAGTTTTGAAACATGAGGAGAAAAAAACCTAAGAGGATTTCCCTTTTCAGTCTAGCAGAAGCATATTGGCGTCAACCAGGAATGGAAATCAAACCAGAAGTAGAAAAAATTAGGCAGCAACTGAATGTACCAAAAAACAAAAGAAAGAATATAAGGTGAAGGATCAGATGAGAAGGCAAGAAATGTGGAAAATGCATAACAAATATAGAAAATTACTGGAAGAACCTCATGTTGATCAGGAATGCAGGAATGGTTAAAGAGAGGCGGATTCAAACCAAAAGATGAAAGGTTAATATTGGTGGACCAAGACAGTGAGCTACATACATATTAGTTTACAAAGTCCATTGAACATGTGAGATGAAACAGACAAATGTAAGTTTTGTAAAACAGAAATGGAAACAGTCGCACACCTCTTTGCTGGTTGTGATGTACTAATGCCAGACGGATTGTATACTGAATGGCATAATAATGTGGCAAGACCGTTGCACTGGGGATTATGTAAACATTACAATACTGAAGTAGCTGAAAAACACTGGAAACAAGAGCTGCAAAGCATTATATAAAATGATGACATCTACATCACATGGGATCACCCATTACCAACAGTTCAAAAGACAGATGTGAAAAAAACAGATATAGTGGTCCATGAAAAGAAGACAAAAGTATCATTAGTCTTGCATACAGAGAGACACAAAGTTGCAAAATATCAGGATTTTCAGGCAGAAACAAGAGCTATGTGACAGAAAGATACCCAAACAGTATTAATAGGAGTAGGAGCAACGGGTCTTATAAAAAAAAAAATCTACAATCATATTTGGATATGTTACCGATGCATGTACCTCCATACGAACTGCAGAAGGAGTCATTACTGGACACATTGCAGGTTCTGCAAAGAACACTTCTGGCTGACATCAAAGACTGAAACAATACTAATTTCATGAAACTTAATCATACTTTGACTTATGAATGGGGTCCATTCCTGTCATGTTATTAGAAACCCAAAAGATTTGGAGAATTTAAAAAAGGAACTAGGTATCAACCCTTCTATCGTTAGATGGATCACTAACTGGCTGACTGATAGAACACATATTGTCAAAATAGGGGAATCCACCTCTAACAGCAGAACTGTAACCAGTTCAACAGGAATCAGTCCTGGGACATCTAGTCTTTGGAATCTATTTCTCAGAAGTACAAACAAAAAATAAAGGCTTGTGGTGGACAAAGTTTGCAGATGACTACAAACTGGGAGCAGTCATAGAATCTCCAAATGATGTCAACATCCTACATGAGGATCTTACTTAAACAAATAACTGGTGCCAAAGTCATGGCCTTAAACTCAATGCAAAAAATTTATTATCATCCCCTTTGGTAAGAGCGATGTTCCTGCTAACTACCACATCAATAGCAGCACCCCAAGTATTCACTCAGTGGTGAGAGACCTGGTCACACAGGTTGACATCAACCTTATCTTTGATCACCAAGTCTCCACAGTGGTAAAAAAGGCATTCTGCATTGCTCATCTCATAAGTAAGGGCATTGCCTCCAGAAAAAAAGTTATAACCTCCCTGAACTCTTTCCTCATCAGGCCAGTAATTGAGTTCAACACCCCTTTTGGTATTTACATTTCCAAGCACCTGCAGCAATTGAAGAGACAGCAAAGGTTCCTCACAAAAAAATTCAAGTTCTTCAGCATCTGTCCTATGTGGATCATCTGAAATCACTGTCACTTTATTCTTTTTCATACAGACTACTCAGAGGTGATCTCTGATTTGCATATAAGGTAATCGCTGACCCTGCTTTATTGGAAATGCTGCATATCCGCAAGTCAAATGGTACACGGGTTACTCACTCTAAAGACCTTAACCTAGTATGTGACATTAATCGAACTTGGAGGAGGGATAGATTTGTCTCCTGGAGGTTATCATACCTTTGGAACAGACTCCCAGTTCATGTCAAACAGAGCACCTCATTAGCCCTCTTCAAACATAATCTGAAGGATCGGATGGGTAACCATAAATTCACCCTGGGGACCCTCTTGCACAGGTCAATAGGTGCTGATCATGGAAATAAGGGTAGAAATTTACTAGGCTTGTAAGGGCCCTAGGGACATTAGCCTAGTAACGTTCTATGATCCTATGATCCTAAACACTGTGTAGAATACTAAGTGAAGGAAAAATGAAAGGCATTAAGTGGACATGTAGAGAAAATAGAGTGGACATCATGCATATATTCTGGGAGCGAGACTGAATGAAAGGAATCTGTAAAGGAGGGAATGAGACAGTGTATGGGGTAAGAAGTTAACCTAAGAATTTTGTGTACTCAGTCTGAACAATGAACAAAATAGTAGAAAAAGAAGAAACACTTTCTTTGACAGTGGGCATTAAAAGCTGCATAGTCTGCACCTGGAAAGGAAAATGAAGGAGGGAAAACTGATGGTAAAAGAGATAAACAGAATGGCCATCAGAAGGATAATCAATGAAGAGAGAAATGGGTTGTGTCAAGTCTCCCCATCATTGATAAATATATGCATTACTTAGAGCGGATAGAGAGATAAAAATGATTTAGTGGAGAAAGATATGAAAAACACTGTAAAATAAATAAGGTAATAGAAGAAGAAAATGTAAAACAGGAGAAGGGTAAGAAAAATAACAATTAGATATGGAAGGGGACATATAATAAGGAGAAAAGAAAAAGAAGTTTAAATGCTTCATGGGACTTATAATTAAAAACAGCCAGTGTGGGGTCACCTAATGGAATGCACGAGTATGTAAGCTTTTCTGTACATTTATAATAAACAAAAAATAAATTGACCATCAGCCTAGAAAGAGAAGCTTGCAGAAGATCAAGTGCTTAAGTACTAACAGAGTAAAACTGGATCTTTAAAAAGGACATCAAGTCATATAGATCCAATAACAGCCGACATTTAATGTTCATTGTCTTTATTACAGGCATTTTAGTATGTCTCCCACAGTGCATTTAGCATCATAGCATGTATGTTTCTTAGAGTACATTCCATAAGTAACTAAGAGTTATATGCAAATAATGGTTCTATATGAGTACACTGAAAGATCAGAACAGTGAATGTATGTACATCGACACATTTACGTCGACGTACATACAGAGTGAAACACCTATACAGCAAAAACTGGAACGCCAAATGTGTTCCATAGCTATCAGCACGATGGTGGGGATCAGGAAATATATCCTTTTCCCCACTGTAGTGCGGTCTCAGAGTTGGTATATTTAAGTAGGGGGGTGTGGGGGGTGCAGGAGGGCTTGCCCCCCTACAAAAGCTAGTTAATGTAATATTTTAGTTTAGATTTTACTTACCTGTGTGGTGCATTATGATGATGAAACACGTTCTGCGTTCCGGTTTTTGCTGTTTACGTGTTTCACTCAGTATGTACATCAATGTAAATGTGTCGATGTACATACATTCGCTGTTCTGATCTTTCAGTGGAGTCATATAGACCCCAAATAATATCAATGATGGATTATTCTTACTTGATAAACTTAGATATGTGCAGTGATTGCTTCTTTATCTTTTTTTTTCTTTATACATAATTTTTTCGATCATTGCAAAACAAATTTCAGTATATATAACCATAATGTTGATTACAAACAGACATCTGTACTATGCAAGGTAGAATCTTATCCAACCTAGAAAGAAGGCTTCACAGAATGAAACAGTCACCTCATTATCTGTGAACTGCTATAATGCACACAAAATAAATTAATTGGAGAGCTATAATTGTAACTTCCTGGATTGGCAGTAGTTTTGTGAGGTATATCCAGTTACATAAGCTTGGCGTTATATCTTTGTTCTTACAATAAAGTGCAGTTTTATTTTATCATGAAGATTTCGGCACAAGGACCATAGAGACCAGATGGCTTAATGGTTAAGGTTTTCGCTTCCCATGCACAAGGTACAAGGTTTGATCCTGACCTCCGACCAATGCTTGTTTGGAGTTTGCATGTTCTCCCTGCAGCTCCGTGGTGTTTTTCCCATGTCTGATAAACATTCTGAGTGTTTCCATATCAAACACGCCAATGAATGGAGCACAGACTCTACATGGTTCCCTATAGGGGGAAGAGTTGTACAGATTAACCACTTTGGGCATAAACTATGGTGCACAGTACCCTCAAGATAGGAGATTACAGACTGTGAGCCATGGCAGGGCTAGCCACTTGATGGTGTAAAATATGGCTCTAGGTGATTTGGTCAAAATGGGCATAGTTTGAGGAACTGGCCTACTCTGACCCATGCCAGAGACCCTTGCTAACAGTGGGAGGGTATATGTGCCCCTGTTATAAAGCCCAGCAGCCCTGGGTCAATAAGCTACTGCCTGGCTGGTGTCTAGTTACCCAGCCTGAATTACCTGGGATAGCTAAGATGGACGTAAAACCAACCAACCTGCCAAACATGAACTGAGAATTGCTACGCTTAATGTTGAGTCACTGACAGGATGCAGCTTGGAACTGGATGATACAGAGGAGGCTGGACATCCTACATCCTATATCCGTTGGAAGGGCAGTGCAGGAAAGCCACTTAGCTTGAGATCCAGACTCAGGCTAGAATAGGAATTGTGGTGAGAGAAAGACTTCAGAAGGCAATGAGGATATCATCAGAATTAATGATGTGCATTCATGCTTACTAGATAAAGCAGGACATGAATTGGTGTTGATAATGGGTGACTTCTTGATAATGGGTGACCTGAATGCACATGTTCAGAAAGACAGTCACAAGATCACATTCAAGAATAGCCAACATCCAACTCAGGTAGATTTCCTAGTATGACACTGGGGAGGGGGGGTAGAATCCATGATTACAAAGTCATCCCCAATGAAACAGTTGGCCCACAGCATAAACCACTAGTTGCCACAATCAGTGCAGTGGTCAGAGAAGGCTCTAAGTTCAACAGAGACCAGACTGAAGACCTGGAAGATGATGGGAGAGAAAGCCCAGCAGTTCAAGAAAATACTCAGGGCTCTAGCACCCCAAGAAGAGGAGGAAATAGGTGGAGTTGGAGAAGAGTGGCAGCACCTAAAAACAGCATGTGTTAGGACTACATATGTGGCCGAGCCAGGTATGGAAATAAGGTACATAAGGAAAGCTGGTGATGGAATGCAGAACTTCAGGAAATCATTGAATGATGGAGTGCAGGAAGAAGTGGGATATAGAAAAGACTGACAAGGCTAGGAAGGACTACTGGTTGGCTAACAAAGAAGCTAAGAAAGAAGTTGCAATAGCAAAGAATAGGGCATCAAAGGCACTGTACCAACTTCTGGAAAGTGACTCAGTAAGAGACACAGAGAAACTATATTAGGTTGCAAGGCAAAGACAGAAAGATAGTCAGACACCCTTCATAAGGGATGCTAGCAACAACCTGCTCACCAGTCCACAGGACATCAAATGCAGATGGAAGAATTATTTCCAGCAGCTTCTGAATGAAGAAAACCCCACAGAAGCTGTACTACCCCAGAAAAAGCCTACGATGAGAGCGTGCCCACTTTAGAGTAGCAAGAACAGCACTAATGAAGATGAAGTCAGAGAAAGCAGCAGGCTCAGATGAGGTCATAGCAGGCATGCTAAAGATGCTGGGTGAGATAGGGGAGAAATGGCTTGTGAGGGTACTAATAGCAGTATGGAGGGAAAGGCATATCCCAGATGACTGGAGAATAAGCATACTCATGCCAATGTACAAGAACAAAGGGAACATCCACAACTGTGGGAAGTACAGAGGTATCAAACTCCTATCACATTGCATGAAAGTTCTGGAGAGGGTGATTGATAAACGGATATACAGAGAAGTAGAATGTAAGATGGGAGATGAGCAGTTTGGATTTAGATCAGAATGCAGCACAACTGATCCAATGTCTGCAGTGAGACAGATAGTTGAGAATAAGCTAGAGATGAGGAGTGAGTCTAACCGAGCATTCCTAGACTTGGAGAAAGCATATGACAAGGTCCCATGAAAGTTATATAGGGAATACTGTAAAGGTTTGAAGTGCCAGAAACATTGGTAGAATTAGTGCAGGCTATGTTGAAGGACCCAGTAACCCAAGTAAGAACAGTTTTCAGCCTCACAGAGGGGTTCTAAGCATAGCCGGCCTTAGGCATAGACCAACTAGGCGGCCGCCTAGGGTGCCACTCTAGTAGGGGTGCTTTTCCAGTATTTATTTTGTGTAGGTAGTCCAGGGTGGGGTTACCAGGTGGTGTGGTGGGGGGCACTGTGGAGCCCTTTTGCCTAGGGCACCAGTTAACCTAAGGCTGCTTCTGGTTCCAAGTGGGAGTGGGTATACACCAGGGTTCAGCTCTGAGCCCACTGCTGTTCATACTGGTGATGGACTACATTAGGAAACAGGTTGCAGAGGACAGATCAACAAAGCTGCTGTATGCAGATTATATGAAAGTACAGGCAGACTCTGAGCTAGAATGTCAGCAAAGGATAGGAGAATGGAATGCAAAACTGAAGGTACACGGGATGAAACTAATCACAGATAAGATGGTGGCAATGGCAGCAAATTGGGGAAATCAGAAGAAGCTGAGAATAGCGATAGAAGGGAAGACAGTGGAACAGGTAAACAGCTTCAAGTGTCTGGGAGGGGTGGTTGAGGAGAATGGTAGTCTGAATGTAGAGGTCAATGCTAGAATCAGAGGGGCTGCAGCCAACTGGCATAGAGTATCAGGTGTAGTCTATGACAGAAGAATGATGAAAAAGCTGAAAAGTAAGGTGTACAAGACAGTGGTGTGACCAGTACTACTGTATGGTACAGAAAAAGCCAGAACAGTTGAAGAAGCTAGAGGTGATAGAAATGAAGTGCTTGAGAAAGGTGGTAAGATGTACAATGTGGGACATACAAAGAAATGAAGACATAAGAACAGAAGCCAAAGTAGCTCCAATTGCAGAAAAGATCAAAGAGAACAGATTACAGTGGTTTGGGCACATGTGTAGAAAAGCAGAAGACAATCTGGTGAGGAAGACTTGGGACAGACAGGAAGAAGGTAAGAGGAAGTGAAGATGTCCAGAAAAGAGGTGGAGGGATTGTGTGAAAGAAAATCTGTGACAGTCAGGCATGAGTGTTGAAGAAGGCAGGAGTGTGGCACTGAATCAAGAGAGTATGCGACAGTTAACATGATATCCTGACCCAATGTAGGGAAAAAAATGGGAAAAAAGGGCTGATGATGATGTAAGCTCAAGGGTGATAAAAACATGTTTAGGGTAAAGATAAGCACTTTCATCTTAGTTCAAAGACTTCAACAGATCAATAAGAAATGTGTATCGGTTTATAAATCTTTTTTTCTTCTTAAAGCATGGAAGAGAGATGGGGTGAGGTACAAGCCTTGCTGTAGAGGAAAACGGTTCACCTTCATTGGGATATGCTTATTAATTGTGTCCTTGCCATTCTTAATTATATTGCTAGGAGAGGCTAGGTGGAGAAGGATTTGCCACTCCCAAGGAGATGTTGATTGGTTATTTTTGTGAAAAGACTGATACACTGTAACTGCAAGGGCTGACTCAGCCTTTTGGATGGATGAATAATGGGAGCTTCCAATCCAATGACAGACAACCTCTGACCCATAAAGTTACTAATAGGTTATACAATTTCCTCAGCATAATCTAGGGGGACAGTTTCCTCAGCATAATCTAGGGGGAGGAGCATGTATCTCCATCTGTGAACCTCTATGAAGAACTTTCTTCTTACCTTCTCCCAACCTGTATGAAATAACATTACTGAAAAAACAATCATGTTATAAAGCATTTTATATTAAAAAGAAGTATGGATTTTATTGTTTTTAAAAGTGGACATTTGTACCAGGATAGATTTTATTAAAAAAAAGTATTTCTTTGAAGTTAAAAGGAAAGTTCGTCAAATTATTTTTTTCAGACCATAATAGTCTGATGGTGTATATAGAGTTACCTGAATAATCTGAAAATTTAGGGAAGGACATTTTTAAGAAAAAAACCTAATTAGCTGAACAATGAGGAATTATTACAGTACCTGAATAGGCTTTGAGAAGACCGTTTGTGATTTTAGTCATTAATATAGATGAATACTTGTGTTGTCATTTAGAGGAGTGTTAGGTAGAAATACCTTTGTGAAAAACTCCACTCCCTAGAAGCTCTCTTCAACCCAGAGAATGCTGATGTCTGTGAGGTCACTGAGACATGGTCTAAAACTGTGGAGAGTACAACAGAGCAAGGTTATAATGCCTTCCACACATTACACTAGCTGCTATACAGGCAGGGACTTACAGTGCAGGTGTCTGATTTACATAAAAATAAATATACCTTAAGGCTGGTCAAACAGGACAATGCACTTGAGCTACTTCATGTTCAAATCACCATAAGAAAAATCCAATACCACTTATTTGCAAGCTATAGGTCCCCTTCTTATACCATGTATTTAAACTTATTGGAAATACTCACCATCCAACCTAATACTATATTCATGGGCAACGTTAATTATCACACTATTAAATGGAATCCTATATGACACCAAACATACAGGCACAAATATTCCTGGATTTTGAAAACATAAACTCCCTGAGCCAGATTGTCAATACACCAACCAGAGGTGCAACCATGCAGGATCTGGTTCTTACTAATATGGGAGAGTGCTACACAACTCCTAGTGTAATGTCTTCATTGGTAATGTCAGACAACAAAATGGTCTTTTTTGAAGTAAAAATAAAACCTGGAACCCCAGCTAACCTCGGAATATTCAGGAACTACCCTAAGGCTAACTTCCTGCTATTAAGTGATAAACTGGCAAAATGTCAAGCACCTATAACCCTGAAAACACTGCTGCCTATGCAGAACTGTTCACAGAAACCCTATACAAACATGTTAGTAGCTGCATAGAGGCAGCTGTACCCACTAGGAAGAAGTACAGAACTAACTCAAAAACAAGATAACCTGGATCACAAAATCAATAAACTGCATAACAGGAGGAAGAAAATCATGGCAAACATTAGGAGGTGCAGCACCTGTTAAGATAAAACACTCTGATCAAACTAAATAAACAATTAAGAGGTCAAATAAAGTATACCAAAGCCAAATCTGAGGTAAAACAGTGAGCCAGGAGATATAGTACACTCACTGGCTGACAAGTTCAGCTTCAACTCTATTCTTCTCTCCCCTTCAAACTTCCCTAAGGAAATACTATCAAATATAGCTCCCCTTGTTATCATTAGCAAACAGGCCCTTAATGCTCTCTCTCTAAGGCCAAGAACACTGCCTCAAGTAAGCCGAGACAATATCCCAGGATGCCTTCTAAATAGCATTGAAACATGACCTATCAGGCTCTCTGGAATTGCTATTTAACTGTAGCCTTCAAACCGGCTTTTCTGCCTTTTGAGTTGAAAACAGCAGCAATCATACCTCTGTACAAAGGTGGGCCATCTATAGAACCTGGAAATTACAGCCCCATAAGTCTCACTAGTCTTATATGCAAAGCCATGGAAAGAATTATCATGGAAATGATCGGTAATGATATAGTAAACCTCCTGACACTGGACCCTACCCAAATTGGTTTTGTCAAGGTCAGGTCATGCTTACTTAACCTGGTGGACTTTTTACAGAAGTTCACCAAAGCAATGATGGATGAGGGCAAAATGGTTCACACTGCCAACCTTGACCTGGCCAAGGCATTTGACTCAATACCCCACTCAAGCATTGTTGACAAACTCAAGAGGTTAGGTGCAAACCCATATGTCACCTGATGGATAGCCAACAGGGTCACAGATAGGACCCAAGAAGTTAGAATTGGGGAGTCCACCTCTACAAAGAGACCAATCACAAATGGAGCCCCTCAGGGATCAGTCCTTGGGCCACTCCTTTTTGTTATTCATTTCCCTGAAGCCAAGGCAATGTCAGTGGTCTCTGGCTGACTAGATTTGTAGATTATTGCAGAAATTAAAAGCTGACATTGAATCCCACACCAACACAAATGTTCTCCAGGAAGGGTTGACACAGACAAACAACTGCTATCAGAGCCGTGGACTAAAACTGAATGCCAAGAAATGCATAATTGTGTCTTTCAGGAAATCATCCACATATTGGCAATACATCCCTTAGAGTTGACCTAGTAGTCAGGGTCATAGGAACACAAATAGGCAGTAATGCAGCCTTTGACCATCATGTGTCTGCAATATTGAGGAAATCATTCTATGTTGCACAACTTATAAACAACAGTATGGCATCTAAGTCCAAGGAAGTCATTGTTCTACTGTATTCAGCATTCATCAGACCTAACATTGACTACAATGCCCCATTTGGTATGTATCTAACCAGGCATCTTGAACAATTAGAATGACCACAGAGATCCCTCACTAAAAGAATACAGAGCATAAGTAACATGTCCTATGCAGACCACCTAAATGCCCTATCCCTGTACTCTGTCTTCTTGAGGCTATTGAGGTGAGATTTATGACTGCCATACAGGGTGTTATCAGACCCCACTTTGATGGACCTCCTGCATATTCACAAAACAAACAACACTAGAATTAACCATTCTAAAGACTTACCCTTGGCTGTGATATAAATAGGGCCCGCTGAGGAGACAGGTATGTATCCTACTCTATCTCTGGAACAGGCTCCCCACCCATGTGAAGCAGAGTTCCTCCCAAACCTAATTCAAGTTTAACTTGGACAATTGGATGGGGAACAGGAAATTCATCCCTGGTTTGTCAACTGTCTCTCTCTCTCTTTCTCTAATGGACATGGAAAACCTGTAAATGATTCATCTCCCAGGCCCCTGATTGTCAATGTTTCATCTCCCAAGCTCCAGCTTACACTTATCAAGGGTATCAGAACTTGTCAGAGATTTGGGATGCATGTCTGGGTTTAAAAAGGTCCTTCTGGTTGGTAGCCTAGTAAACACCTATGTACCTATGAAATGTAAAATAGTAAGTATTTAGATTGGCAGTGGCAGTGGGCCTATCACAGAAGCAAAATGTACAGAAAAATGTATACCATTCAACAAGATATTCAAAATGGAAAATGTTTTAAATATCTTTTCAAAAAAGGTTATTTAGGAAAATACACATCACTGGAATTGCTCCATACTTATCTGGTCCTTCCAAATGCAGGAGAGGTCTGAGTCAAAATGAATGTATATATATTTTTTCGCTCTGGGGTATGCTATGTTAATCATATTCAGAGGAGAGAGTTGTGTTAGAAGCCTTCTAACAGAGGGCTTATTGTGATTCAGCCAGTTTTGTTTACTTGCCATTATATTTTCAGAATCCCATTGGTTGTTTAAATGGAATATTTATAGGTCATATATATGACAGGCTATCATTAAAAAGAGGGAAGATACTAAGAAACTAGAATCTAGATTGTACAAATTTAGAAGTAAATATGTTAATGGATAAAAAATAACAGTCAGATATGTTCAATGATATGCTGGAAATGGAAAATGGAAAATAGGTTGATAAACTTTTGCAAAACTGATTTTGCCTCAGAGTGCAAAGGGTACATTGCTTATTTTAAAAGAAACATATCTGAGAATGTATTTAACATTATATTGACTTTTGGTAGGTGATAATGTGTGATGTTAAATGTCAAATGTTTGTATATGGTTCTGAATGCCAAATCTTTGTTAAAGGTATATTATAAGTACAAGGCTGAAATACATTGTTAATGTAGAATGATGGAATGTCTATATGTAGTTCATGTAGTGTTCAAACTTTGAGTTCTGGTAAAGCAATGTTTTAAGAAATTAATGTTAAATATCTGAGGTAGAAAAGAAGAGACATTCAGGAAAGTAGCTTAAAGGATTAGCATACAAAACCAAGACAAGGGTTCTTTGAAAATTAATGCAGTTTGATAAAAAGTGAATGCAATGTGGTCTGCTGCAATCATGAATTATAATCATTTAAGACTGGATTGTCATGCCTATTTAGAGATTTTTTTTAATGCTGTGCAGTGCATTTGCTTAAAGTAACTAAAATACTACACACTCTGTAGTATCTATAGTTACTGATAAAATTATTTACATTGTTATTATCATTTAATACAATTTTTTGTTAGATGCCATTTGCTAAAATATGAAGGTGCATTTCTTTAAAGAAATACAAATTCTACAGTAATTATTGAGTTGCAAAATAAAGTTACTTTAGTGTACAGAAAGTCGTGGTTTCATATCATATGACCCATGAGCTCGTGTGATTTCTTCAAGTCCCATGTGCCTTCTGATGACCAATCAGATAGAAGTCTGTTACATTTGATTGCAGATCCCATAAAATGTGATATTGCAGCATATTTGCAGAGGTGTTAATATTGAGACTATGCCCTTTAAAACTGTTATCTTATATATACTCCCTCTACAGTCACACAACCTCTGAGGTAACTCACATACAGCTTAAAAGAGTAAAGTCACAGTGTTTATAAACTCAAGCACAAAATCAAATGGTCATCAAAGTGTATGGGAGCAGTTAACATTCAATTTTTTGCAAGACATACACCCCGGGATTCATGAACCTTGCGCCAGGCGCCCGCATAGCGTCGGCGTTATAAAGCCAAATATGGCCACCGAGCGATTCAGGTATGAACCAATCCCACGTGCACTACCGGTGTGCGCCGGACCTGCGCCACCCCAGCGTAGGTATGCTAAACACACTGTGTGCGGTATTGCACCATGCAAATGAAGGCAAATAGCGATCCACAAAGTGGCGCAGGCGTAGCGTAAGGGCACGGCAATGTAAACCAAAAAAAAAACGGTTTACATTTACCCAAACATGACCAAGGGGTAACGGAAGGCTGTCAACGTCAGGTATCATACAGGTGCAATATGCCAATGGCGAAAGGCACCGAGAATGTCCAAAGAAAACATGCACAAAATGTAAATAATGACATAAATGGTATGTACGCAGAAACCACAGCAGACCCCCAGACATGTGCACAGAAGGTGCAAAACAATGAAATAATATGACAATGTCCTAAAAGAGCAGTATAATACACATCAGCTGCACAGCCACCACACACCATAGTATGTATGGAAAGCCTCAACCCCAGCGCAAGGGTTGTCAACGAGTGGCGGCAGTGTTCGGCGCCGTAACCATGTATTAGCAGTCAATGCCATGCAAATGAGGCAGATAATAGTGAATCGCAAAACCGCCGCCGGTGTAAGGATGGAGCAAACGGCGCAGCGGTATTACACCGAAGAGTGGCCTACATGGAATACATGTCAATCGCAGAGGGGTGTGCCACTGTAGGAGGAAGCACATTGGAGGCCAGCAAACATGGGCTGTACAATGCACATCACAGCACCAGGACCGCGGTGAGGAAATAGATGCGCTGAGAGTACATAATGTGCGCACAGATGCATGTGCACGAGGATGACTACGTTCCCCAACCCAGTCATGGAACGGCCTCCCCGTCAACAACCACGGATATAGGAAGGTAATGCGGAGAATATGAGGAAATGCGGAAGCAGTGTAATTGGAGCCGTAATGAGCAATCAACACCAATCAATCCAGGAAGGGCAAATGGCGGCAGCTGACAACTCTGCATGCAGACTCCCGCAAAACGGAAAGGGAGGCATAGGAATGCAAAGATAGTAGGGGATGTAGCAGAAATGCAAAGAGCAAAGAACCGAAATAGCACAGCCAAGTACAGAGGTAGCATTACAGCGGCGGCAGACAAAATGCATCATATGCCATGTGCCTGCAGGATGCACTGCAGGCAATAGTAGGTGCAACGTGCAGAAACAGTAAGGTAAGATGCAACGCTAAGCCAATGCAGGCAAGTGTAATGTAACACCAAAGGCAACAGCGTTGCAGTTACGGTAAAACACGGAAGATAATCCACAGATACGGCCGCACAGACACACCCAATTACATCACCGGGTGTACAGCACAACAGTATAAAGTGTGAATGCACACAACACACAGCGCGATTTCCCAAACGCCGCACCGTAGGGTGTAAACACACGGGGAATTTTTAATATGTATATGTTGGGTGCCGCCGTGGCCGTGATGCATCGGTATGTGTCAGAGACAGACGGAGTTGCAGAGGAGGGTGCCGACAACTACCGTAGGCCTCAGAGGAGAAGGAGAGTGTTCAGACCAAGGGTGACCTACCAGGGGCTGCAAGACCTGGAGATAGTAGAGCGCTACAGGGTGGACAGGGACACGCTACAGCAAATAGTGGAGCTGTGCCGGCCACGCCTGAGAACAAGAGACAACAGAGGGGAGCCCATCCCAGTGGACACAAAGGTATGTGTGAGCTTGCGAATACTGGCTACAGGTACCTTTCAAAGGCCAACCGGGGATATAATGGGCATCTCACAGGCATCAGCATCCAGGGTACTACACCAGTTCCTGGATGCCATGTTACGACATGCCCATGAGTATATAAACTTCCCCAGATCTCAGGAGGAGTTGGCTAGCAATATGCGCCACTTCCACCGTGTGGCACAATACCCAGAGGTCCTGGGTGCGATAGACTGCACGCACATAGAAATCAAGTCACCACCCGGGGAGCAGGGTAGACGCTACATAAACCGCAAGGGATACCCCTCCATCAATTGCCAGGTCGTGTGCAATGCGCAGGGCATTATCATGGATGTGTGTGCTGGCAGCCCTGGAAGCTACCACGACTCCCATATCTGGCATGCCTCACAGCTGTAGCAGGTATTCGCCAGGGGGGACATCACACAAGGTCACCTTGTGGGGGATGCTGGCTATGCACTGGAGCCGTGGATGATGACACCCATCAGAAATGCACACACACACATGCAAGAACGCCATAATGAGGCACACGCACAAACCAGAATAATCATAGAGCGTGTGTTTGGGATGTTGAAATCACAGTTCCGGTGCTTGGATACATCCGGTGGAGCCTTGCAGTACTCTCCAGGCACATGTGCCCACATATTAATAGTATGTTGTATGCTACACAATATGATTCTGCGGAAACAGCTGCTGCAGGCACATAATGGTGTAGGGCCACCAAGCCCGCCACAACTGCCAAGGCAAGCACAGGCACAGGGCGTTCAGCGCCAAGAACACACTGTGCCAGCCCCAGTAGGTAGACGGAGGCGTACCCAATATGCCTATGCCCTGGCAAAGAGGGAACGTATAGCACATACTCTGACTGCGTAGGCCCCATGGACTGACACTTCCCTACCTGCACACACAGTGAAATGGATGCCACACAAACATGTCCACCCATAATGTGTACCGTACGGGCGGACCTATGTGTGACTCAAACATAGGCATCACCCAACACTGCACACGCAATAGCCAGCGGAGCATGGAACGCCAACACCTCAACCGCACGCCGGTCCCACAGCAGACGGCGTAGCCGTATGCTGCCACTTTCGGCGCAAGTCGACCACATATGTACTTATGTGCATACACAGATACGGAGATAGATATCATTACACACGTAGACATATATGTACACATACACAGATATAAAGTACAACAGGTAAATATGGAATCTCAGGGATGCAAGTTTACAAAGAACTAAGACGCGAAATCTCCACATAGTAAACATAGTGAACGACAACCCGATCATCCGGGAGGGTGGACAGAGCAGGGAACGCCAGCCATGGAAATGTCAACCTGCATCAATGCATATCCGCGGGTCGGGATGATCGCCAGGCCACGGTACAGTAACAGGACATGTACGTGTCATATTCATAGGATATGAGTGCGGAGGTACACACCGCCGCCGCTATGCGAAACGAGGTACTGTTTGCAACCGCCGTGCGAAAGCGGCAATATGTGTTTGTGGGGTGAGGATGTCGTGTTCCGCTGTGTGTGTGTAATGTGTGTGCCACTGTAAAATGTGTATGTAGGTGACATGTCACAGGCGGAGTGGAATAACATGCGTAGGCATACAGTACATGGAATACAGGCGTATGTACAGCAGTACCCACAAAGTAGTACTGAGAGCTCCTCAGTGGCTATGCGCGTGGTGACGTAAAACGATGCAAAGCGGAAATGTCCCAGAATGTACCACAGGACCATAGCCAACAGGAGATGCAAAGGACGCATGTACAAACCATGACCGTATGTATGGCGGCCATATGGTAGACTCAACACGATACGTCGGCAACGTTACACAGCATCAGGCATGTACGGCGAAAATACGCATGTGCTATCACGGCACCGATCGTGGCCACGTACCGTCCCGTAAATACCGCTGTGTGTTCCACAACTGTTAAGTAAGCAAGCGCCACATGAATAGGAGGCAACCGGTAGCATACAGGCTGTCCCAAGTACAGGACCACAATCACCGTAACTACCCGTGACAAAATGCCAATGGATAGTAGGCATGTACGAACATCCGCAGATATATAACCGATGTGAAGGAGAAATACATGCAGGAAGCACACATGCAGGCGATACCGACACCACACGACATCAACAAAACAAACACTCCCAGAACAACAGACAGGTAACCTGCAGCTCCCCAAGCAGGGATGGAGCACACACACAAGCATACCATGTATGTATTAATGCAAGGCCCACACCCCGTACCCGTCACCCACATCCGCAGATATACCCCATCGCACATATCAAAGGGATACCAGCTGAAACCGTAGCAAAAACATACAGGCAGTCAATGACAGCGGCATACCCGCAACAACCCGCGTGGGAAACACTAGCAGCAGCTGATGCATCTCTGCATCCATTGTGGACAGGAATATAACAGCTATGTTACACATCCGAATGCACAATGCCATCGACAGACGCCGCCAAGACACAGACACCCACATGTCGAACATAATACCATACCCAACACACACAATCCACGGCTAACACCACAACGAAATGTACCTGACACCACACATAGCGGATGCAGTCACACAAACATGATACAATACATAGCATCCCCACGAAGGTAGTGCAAATAACCAACGCCCACACGAGGAATGAACCATGGCCAACTACCGACGCGTAACGTGCGAATAGAGGGGGTGCACCGCTGATATGCGCATAAGTACACAACGATGAACAGCTATTGGCGTGATGAACCCACATGCCTCAGGTGACGACGGATATAAGGAAGACTCCCCGGATATTCAAACCATATGCTCATACCGAACAAATACTGAAGACAACACTAACGTGTATCAAGCAAGACCGGAAAGGTATGTCGAACCCACGTGATGTACTGGTGTCTAACGCATGATACGTATGACGAATCTGCACTGTCTGTGAACGGTGTGTGTAAGTAAAGATACCTGTCCATCAGGCAGAGAGTGGTAAAAGGTGGTTATGTAGTGCTAAGCCGCGGAGCATACCAACGACTGTGGACAACGTGTGCACAGCAGTGGGACAACATGTACACAGCCGGGATAACTCAAGGTCTGCCATAGGGATTTCAAACACAGAACAATGCCACCACCCACGCTGATGCTGGCAGTGGATATTCAACAATGAAGTGCCACAGCAGGGGATAGGACATGTATGTATACTGTCACAGCACACATGTGTATGGGCATATACCGTCGATGTCATACGGAATGTGCGCATGACGTGCACGTATGCCTCGCAGTAGGGGTGACTATGTCAAGTATGTGTAATGCAAAGTTGTCATGAAGGATACGTTCAGAAATCATAGACAGTATCACAGGCATAGCATACATGATGGAGGGATGGCCTAATGTTATGTACATAAACAGGATATGTATGGCCTGCACATATGGGACAGAGTAGTAGCAGAATAGGTACCCGAAATGGAGGGAACAGCAAGTAACCATGTCCAAACGTTCTGTAGCAGGTGCAATGTGTGCAACAATGACGTCCGGCAGGGCCGTGTGTAAACACATGTGCAATGTACACAGTAGTGTCACCCCCCCCCATGGTAGTGTCCACTGAACAGCAGAGGTGGATGTCAACTGTATGTCTATACAGTACTTCTGCTGTGGTGGTACCATGGGTCTGTGTCACCCTACCAGCAAGGGAACTATCACATGACCAGTGACACAGTGTGTCCCTGTGGGATGTGCACAGGACCTATGTCCCACAGCACAGTGTGTGTCCAGTCTGCGGAGGTCACACAGACGCCCAGGCTGAGCAATGTGGTATGTATGCACACATGCAGGAGTGCTCCATTCACCCTGCCCACTGCAAACGCCATGTAGGAGTACTACATGCATCAGTAATGTGGAGAACATGGCCCATGGCAGAGTAGGTGACACCCCTGTGTAAGTGGTATGCAGGTGAGTACAGATATGTTTCACGACTGTCATTTGCATATGTAAACTGTCTGAGCCGGGTAGACATCACGGCATGACTATACTGTGACATGTAAAGTTGTATCCATTGTGTAAGGTACACCACACATGTGTTATTGTAACACTGCCCGCGTGTACATGTGTGTATGGCACAGGTACAAGGGCACACAATGTACCAGCAAGACATACAGTCCAGAAATGTGTGGCCCTGCACATGTGTACCCACGCCACAGTGGAATATGGCCACCACAGCACCATGTGGGGCATGTGTGTGTACAGCAAACATGTACAATGTGATATGCATGTATAGGGAAAGTATCCATGTGATACACAGTGCATGACTGTCACTATGCAAAGGTGATGTGTATGCACTATGTGTGATGTAACTGACGCAATGACATCTACATGATATAACTGCCACACCAACACCTGTATGGTTGTTAGCAGTATGAGTAGGTTGAGCTAGAATGCTGCCAGGTATGTAGATGTGGTATATGTAGGCATGGACAGTACTCTGTGACAGCATGTAGTGCATGTAAGCAAATAGTGAGCATGAGGGGCCACATGACTGAGGACTGTGCAATGTCACATGTACCTGACATGTTGTAGGTACCATGATATGCCTGCATAACTGTGTGACCTGTACAGGAGTCACATGGCGTAACATCCTGAGACATAGGGTATGATGTGATGCTGGATGCGTACATTGGCAATACCAGAATGTGTAATGGCGCTGAAGGGCAAAGAGGGGATAATGTCTGATTTGTTAACCTCTGTACCACACCAACCACCCATGCAATG
The DNA here is from genome assembly GCF_019279795.1 of Protopterus annectens. NCBI lineage: Eukaryota > Metazoa > Chordata > Ceratodontiformes > Protopteridae > Protopterus > Protopterus annectens. The sequence continues at coordinate 1,192,240,959 of NC_056729.1, read as the reverse complement.
GTATGACAGGCGGGCAGCATGTGGATGTGGTGTGCTGTGGCGCACAGAAGCCCAACAAGGGTGCCAGTAAAGGCATGGAGGTCGTCAATGAGTGTGTGAAGCATGTATGTGAGGATGTGGCCCAGTGCCATACTGAATGGCCCAGTCATGGGTGTACAAATGCAGCCCCATACGTGCAATGCAGTACCACCCATGTGTAGTGTGATAGATGTGGTAGTGTGGTGGTCAGGGTACACAACGTCCATGAACGGGCTAGCAGTCAATTCAGTGTGCTGCTGCAGAGACATATAACAGCCAAGTTGGCGGGATACAACAACTACGGAGATCGGAGGTGACATTGGGACCGTGTCCTAGGACATAACATGTGCATGGCGGTACCATATATGTGTCTACAGGGTTAATACAATGTCCAGCCATGGATTGGAACCCTGTAGTGAGTGAGAGTGTGTATTGTTGGTAGGTACCCCATTGGCAGGCACGAGGTCAGCAACATCTGTGTTGGCAATGCCTGTATGAGTGTTGTATGCTGCATTGAATGTGGATGTAACCAAACAGCAGAGACATACCACCACACTGCGTGAGGGCCCACACTGCAATGTATGGCAGTCATGTGTAGGTAGCTAGCTGTGGAGTATGTGATGCACCATGAGGACCCACCATGACTGTCAAGTGACGCACCACGCACATGTGAACATAAGTACCGTGCCACAGCCTGCACATGTGCCCATACAGCACATGTGCATGGAACAGGAATACCACTGTGGCGTCTGTGAAAAGGCCAGTACCAGCATGTCTCTGTGTGGAACAACATGGTCCCTACCAGTGCGTAAATGTAGCGGAAGTGCACTGTGATATGTGTCGGCATAGTCACGTATACTGTCCATCGTACGGGGTGCCATGCCATTAACTACCTCCATCAGCGGACGTCAGTAGTACCGGCTGTAGAGCGCATGTACCATGCATGCTGCGATGGTCGTGTGTCTAGGGCGTGGCTAGCAGGGCTGCGAAGCTTGGATGATCAGCAAACAGAGGGGGGATGTCTGTAGGTATAGCACACAGACACATGGAGGTATGGTGCATGCCGAGGGCAGTGTAGGTATGGAATGTGTCGTGTAATGCATCACCCAGCTATGCGTACTGCATGGCCAAGCATGTGTGGGTACACGGTAGTCCATACTAGGGAAGTGCGTGTTGCTGTCAGTACATAGCAGTAGCAACTGTCCCAGGTGCAATGTACAGTATGACAACATGGCCAGCATGTAACCTGTGGTGTACAGTGTATTCACCATTGCGTGTCACAATGTGTGTAGCGGCCACGAACATGTGTATCTGAACATGGATTACCTATGATGCAATGTGTCACGGGAATTTACAGTATGTGTGTAAATCACTGTGTGGTGTGGGAACCACACACCCATGTGTGTTGCAGTCCAGGTATGTGCCTGGGAGGTATGATCTGTGTACAATCTGGACTGGCAGGTGTGCTGTGTAGGGCATGGAGGTAGGTCACAGGCACCACAGATAAATGACATGTGTGCCGTACTGTGTGTGCAGTGCTTGTGTACAGCACAGTGGAGGGTGTAAGCATTGTCACACATCACTGCATGCTGTGCCTGCCTGTGACAGCCCTGCCGGAGACAGACATGTGACACTGCTGCATAGGCAGCATAGCATGTGAAGATGTACATGTGGGCTGCACACCCTAGGCAGATGTCCGCAGGTCATGTGTGCCATGGTAGTGTGGTTGACCACGACTGTCAGACTGGACAAACACCACATGCCTGCATAAGTACAGTATGACCATAGTCAACAGTCCCAGTGACAGAGTAGGCCAATGTACAGTATCCCTGTGTGCAGACCACTGGCTACTGGACACCAGGCTAGACACACACCCGGAGGGTCAATTCACCGTTGAGCCATCACATGTCCCAGTCCATGTGGCCTGTACAATGTCATCACAGGGTGGTCACAATAGCAGGTGGCAAGGCAGACACGGTGTACCAGGTGATGTGTCATGCGTGCATATGTTGAGTAGCACAGCCGTTCACATGTCCGCAACATACTGGTGCACGATGTATACTGTTACATGATGTGTGGAACTGCACTGTCACCCACCACAGGGCCATCTCACACTGGTGTGTTGTGACAGGCGTAACCCATGTTTGCACAGGATACACACTGCTGTTGTAGGCAGCCATGCTGGTGGCTACCAGTGGTACACGCAGTGGTCATACAGACATACCGCAGACAGTGTTCATGCAGGAATGTCCATTGGGGG
>NC_056729.1:1192162002-1192218198 GCF_019279795.1 Protopterus annectens | reverse complement strand
TTTTATTTATAACCTTGTCCCTTTTATTACAATGGTTTAACCTTGCGGGTAGCGGTTTCACTGAGCCAGACTTTCTCTTTAACCCCTGTACTTAAGGGGAATTAAAATAGTGGGCTTTTTATGTTGACTTTGTTTCACAGAAGCGAGACAGTGTCGACATTGGTAATGGACATCTCACGCGAATGCGTCCGCACCGCGGGTGCCGTATGTCTGCGTTTGGGCGGCGGACAGTCATTATGCTGTGCCATTATGTCTGGGAATATATGGTTTCTTTCCATACATGATATGGCATACTAGCAATGACCCGCGTCTGGGTGTGGGTACTGCTGTATTTACCCACGGTAAGAGTGGCCTTAGGTTAAGTGGTGCCCTAGGCAGAAGGACTCCATGGTGCCACCGCCACATCACACGCTACCCCCATCCTGGTCCACCTACACCAAATAAAGGCTGGAAAGGTGCCCCGAGTAGAGCAACGCCCTAGGCGGCTGCCTAGTTGGCCTATGCCTAAGGCCGGCTATGTGCGTGGTCCCTCGGGCGTCGGACTCGGGAACGTGCCACGTCTGCTGTGGGTATATCTAGCATTACCCACATCCGGCTGTGGTTTATTGCTATGATGTTCCATGTGTACAGTGGTGCCGGTTAACATACATATGCCTTTCTCAAAAGCCGAATTCACACTTCTGAACACTACTGTGGTCTCCTTTAAGGCCCCTGAGCCAGTGGTAAACATTACTCAATCCGCTGAATCACGTACATATGCCTTCCACCAGCACCTACAGGACTGCATGGATCAGGCAATCCCATACAAAACTGAGACTCTTTGTACCAAAGCCAAGCATCCAGTCTGGTGGACCCCAGCCATGAACAAGCTCTACAACGACAGGAGGTAGCTACTACAAGATAGAGCGGAATACTTGTAAGGTAAGACACCCTTGCTCATTATATGTGAAGAACTACAAGCTGTCATGAAATCATCCAGGGGAAATTCAACAGAGAAATTAACAAGGACTCAACAGACAATCATAAGGCCTTCTTTAGCTATGTTGGACACCTGGGAGGACACTCCCAGATATGCTCAGACTGGGTTCAGAATGATGTGAAGATGACTGAATCTACACACATTGCCAACATACTGGCTGACAGGTTCGGTGCTAACTTCCCCCCCCTCCCCCCCACATGGAGAGATATGTATACCAGAGGATTGTAGATCCTGGAACATCTGTAACGCACAGGTGGGAAATGCTCTCCAAGGCAGTAAACACAGCATCCATGGGACCAGATGGTGTCCCAGTTGTGTACTCCATGAACTCAATGGGGAATTAAACCCACAGTTAGGACAGCTGTTTAATCTTAGCCTCACCTCAGGATACATTCCAAGTAGTGGCACAAGGCAACTGTAGTCACACTTCACAAGGATGGTGCCTCCACTGACCCTGGTAATTACCATCCCATTAGCTTGACAAGCCTTATCTGCAAAGCCATGGAGAAGGATCATAATGGAACTCATAGATAAAGACATAGGGGACTTGCATACTTTGGATCCAACCCAGTTTGGCTTGGTCAAAGGCAGATCATGCCTTTTAAACGTGTTTGACTGTTTAGGATCAGTCACCAAGGCCATTGATGAGGGTAAAGCAGTCCATACAGCCTACCTCAACCTGGCAAAGGCCTTCAACACAATACCCCCCTCAGGTATCATTGATAAACCCATCAGCTTGAATGTAAATACATACATCGCCAGATGGGTTGCAAACTGGCTAAGTCACAGAACCCACACGGTCATAGTTGCTGGCGCCATGTCATACTCACAGCCGGTCACAGGTGGTGTCCCACGGGGCTCAGTCCTGGGTCCACTATTTTCAGCATCTACATTTCCAAAGTACAAGCAAACACAGGGGGGTTATGGCTGACAATGTTTGCAGATGACTGCAAACTGGGTGCCATAGTCGGACACACATCTGACACAGATATCCTTCAGAAGGGCCTCACAGATGTGGATAACTGGTGCCAGAGACATGGCCTACAGCTAAATGCCAGGAAATGCATAGTCATACCCCTTGGGAAGAACAAGGTTACCCCTAGCTACCATATAGGTGGCAATCCACTGAGCACAGAGGGAGTTACCAGGGATCTGGGGACCCGGGTTGTTGGTAACCGTTCATTCGACACACACGTTGCTAACGTAGTTAGGTAGACCTTCAACATTGCCCACCTCATCATGAAGGGATTCACATCTAGATCAGGGGAGGTCATTGTCCCCTTGTACTCATCACTCATTAGACCTATGATTGGGTACAATGCCCCGTTCAGAATGTATCTGACCCGACACCTGCAGCAGCTGGAAAGGCCCCAACAGTTCATCGACAAACAGATGCAGGGTCTCAGGAATATGTGTTATGCTGACCGACTGAAAGGATTCCAGCTCTATTCAGTCGCATACCACTTGCCCAGAGGTGACCTGTGCCTGGCATACAAGGCCATGTCGAACCCAGATTTGATGACTATGCTTCACCTAAAGAATATAGATCCCTCAGAACCACAAGGGCAGGTGACGTACACCTTGACACTGTCATTAATAGAACGTGCTGGTGGGACAGATTCATCACCCAGACACTCACTATGCTGTGGAACAACATCCCAGTACATGTGAGGCCGAGCACCTCGCTGGCCTTGTGTTAGTATTTTGACAAGGATGTCTGAATTGATTTATTTAACTAACCTTCTAAATGAATATTTACTTTACCACAATGTGAATCTTTACATTTCATTGATATATTTTACATTAGTCATAATCATAAGGTTTATCTCTATATATTATGGTTCATTTATATTACTAGGTGTCTGTAGTTCTTTAATATATTGGCACAATCCCTAGAACATATATATGTAGCTTAAACACTCAGACATTTGGAAAACATTATGTTGGTTCTTCTTTCATATATATACATATATTTTTATATTTCTATGAAGAATGTACCTTTTGAAGCAATGTCTGATTTACTCACTGTGTGGAATCTGTAACCCAAGTAAAGTTTTTTTGCTTGTTTGCCTTTAAGGCATTTAATTAATACTTAGCACATCTAATTTACTGACCAATTAAGGGTTTTAAATGTAGTAGGTTGGACTGCATTGTATGTATTCTGAATAAGTCTGCTTATGAAGCAGACAAAAAGCGCTTCAATAAACTATGGTGACTGCATTTAATTCCTGGTGGGCTCTGAGTGGTCACTGACCGTGTCTACAGTACCTCATTTTTGCTTTGGACTTTCTCAGCTGGTTGTCTGTGTTTTTTGTATGGGGAATGTCAAGTGTAGTCCCTATGTGTATTACCTGTGTAATGCCTTACTGCGGCAGTGTAATTCCACCGAGTTTGCAGTTATGGGTGCCATCTTGGTCATACGCTTGTCCATCCATGTGAATTGCCTACTGGACACTGGTATAGGGCTGTACACATTTCACACCTGCATTTAGCATTCTCCGGTGGATGCTTTGCATTATTAGTGGGGAGTAAGGCAGGTACTATGCCCACATCCCTCCCACGGGGCAGGACAACGGATTATCTGCCAGACAACACAAAGCCCCATTTCTGCATACCCAAGATCCCATGGCTGCAACCCTCAACAGTACCCATTACACATCCTTCATGTGTGCGGGACTATGATGTGGACGCACTTCTATGGACTCGGTACCCTGGGTATTTCTGTGCATATGTGCTGCATTTCATGGACAGCTATCATCAACATTGAACACGCTTGCCGTGCATATGTGTAGCTGTGACGTGGTGACGACAATGAGTTCACGTAGGTGATGCCGGAAGCTAGCAGGCATTCAATGAATGAAATTTTTGGGTCCTACAATGGACACCACTGTGCATATGTAAAGTGTAGAGCTTGTCGGACTGTGTCCTTGTGGCCAGTGGGTTTGACTGCTGCTGTGTGTTCACCAATCGCGGATGTCTGCTTGACTACCCATAGTGTGTAGTGCTACGGAAACCATGTTTTCCGAGACCAGAACCAAATGTTGTACATCCAATGTTGCAGGTTAACAACCGCTTTAATTAATCCCCAGAGGTCCCGGTTGGGAAGTATCGCCACTTTATTGTCGGAACGACACCTCCAGACTAGGTAAATCACGGGCACTTTAGCCCGGTCTTACCGGCCATTTGCAAGTGTGATTAGCAGACACGTGTCAATACATGTATGATAATACATATTGTCATGCCGGGTTAATCTATGTTATTTGGACAATGGCTTCTGCTATTGACATCCATTGCTGTGGGTGTTGCCGGTTACCATACACATGGCTTTCTCAAAGGCAGAATTCACAATTCTGAACACTACTGTGGTCTCCTTTAAGGACCCTGAGCCAGTGATCAACAGTACTGCAGCCACTGCATCACTTACATATGCCGTCTACCGGTACCTACAGGACTGCATGGATCAGGCATTCCCTTACCCAACTGTGGTTCATTGTACCAATGCCAAGCATCCAGTGTGGTGTACCCCAGCCATACACAAGCTGTACAGCGAGAGGAGGTGGCTACTACAAGGCGGAGCAGACACCTTGTGAGGTATGACACCCTTGGTCATTATATGTGTAGAGCTACAGGCTGTCATGACATGGTCCGGGGCACGTTCCACAGATATATCTACATGAACCTGGCTGACAATCATACAGCCTTCATTTGCTATGCTGGACACCTGGCAGGTCACTCCCACATATGCTCTGACTGGGTTCACGATGATGTGGAGTTTACTCAACATACACACATTGCCAAAATACGGGCTGACAGGTTCGGTGAGGACATCTACACCCCCCCCACATGACGAGATGTCTGTACTGGCGGTTTGTGGTCCCCAAATGTTCTGTGACGCACGGGTGGGACATGCTCTCTCCAGGGTAGTGAACATAGCATCCATGGGACCAGCTGGTGACCCGACTGTGTACTCCACGATCTCATTGAGGAATTAGACCCACAGTTAGGACAGCTGTTTCTTTGTAGCCTCACCTCGGGTAACGTACCCGGGTTGTGTCGCACGGCGACTGTGGTTCCACGTCACAGGGCCAATGCCTCCACTGACCCTGGTTATTACTGTCCCATTACCATGAGGAGACCTATCTGCAAAGACATGGGAAGGGATCATACTGCGGCTAGTAGATGAAGGCATAGGGGACCTGCATACTTTGCATCCAACACGGTTTGGCTTGGTCAGGGGCGGTTCATGCGTTTAAAGCATGGCTGACGTTTTTGCAACAGTCACCGAGGCCATTGATGGGGGTCTTGCAGTCCATACAGCCTACCTCGACCTAGCAAAGGCCTTCAACACATCACCCCCCTCAGGTATCATTGATAAACCCATCGGCTTGGATGTGAACACGTACATCGCAGGATGGGCTGTAAACTGGCTATGTGACACGGCCCACGCGGTCATAGTTGCTGGCAGCATGTCGGACCTACTGCCTGTCGCAGGCGGTGTCCCACGGGGCTCTTCCCTGGGTCCACTCCTCTTATACATCTACATTTCCACAGTACAGGCACACACAGGGGTGTTATGGGCGACATTGTTTGTAGATGACTGCGAAACGGGTGCCATAGTGGGACGGACATCTGACACGGATATCCTTCAAAGGGGCCTCCCAGATATGCATATCTGCTGTCAGGGACATGGCCTACAGCTAAATGCAAGGTAATGCAACATCATACCTGTCGAGGAGTACTAAGACACCCCTGTCCAGCATATGGGTGGCAGTCCACTGAGCGCAGGGGTGATTACCAGGGATCAGGGGACAGGGGTTGTCGGTCACCATTCGTTCAACACACACGTTGCTATCGTGGTTCATTGGGACTTCTACATTGCCCACCTGTTTGTGCAGGGATTCACATGTAGATCAGGGTAGGTCATTGTCTCCTTGTACTCATTACGTGTTACACCTATGATTGAGTACAATGCCCCGTTCAGAATGTCTGTGACCCAACACCTGCAGCAGCTGGAAAGGCCCCGACAGTTCATCCACAAACGGATGCAGGGTCTCAGGAATATGTGTTATGCTGACCAACTGAAAGGGTTCCATCCCTATTCCGTCGCATACCACTTGCCCAGAGGTGACCTGTGCCTGGCATCCAAGGCCAGGTCGAACCCGGATTTGATGACTATGCTTCACCTAAAGAATCTAGATCCCTCAGAATCACAAGGGCAGGTGACGTACACCTTGGCACTGTCATTAATAGAATGTGCTGGTGGGACACATTCATCACCCAGACACTCACTATGCTGTGGAACAACATCCCAGTACATGTGAGACAGAGCACCTGGCTGGCCTTGTTTTAGTATTTTGACAAGGATGTCTGAATTGCTTTATTCAACTAACCTTGTAAATGAATATTTACTTTACCACGTTTGTAATCTTTACATTCCATTAATATATTTTACATTAGTCATAATCATAGTGTTTATCTCTATATATTAGGGTTCATTTAGATTACTAGGTGTCTCTACTTCTATTAATGTATTGGCACAATCCCTAGAACATATATATGTAACGTATACACTCAGACACTTGGAAAACATTATGTTGGGTCTTCTTTCATATTAATACATATAGTATTATTTTCCCGGAAGAATGTACATGTTGAAGCAATGTCTGATTTACTCACTGTGTGCAATCTGTGACCCGAGTAGACTTTTTAGCTTGTTCGCCTTTAAGGCATTTAATGAATACTTAGCACATCTTATTTACTGCCCAATTAAGGGTTTTAAATGTAGTACATTTAACTGCATTGTATATATTCTGAAGAAGTCTGCTTATGAAGCAGACGAAAAGCACTGCAATAAACTATGGTGACTGCATTTAATTCCTGGTGGGCTCTGAGTGGTCACCGGCCATTTCTACAGTACCTCAGTTTTGCTTTGGACCTTCTCATCTGGGTCTCTGTGTTATTTGTATGGGGAATGTCAAGTGTAGTCCCTATGTGTATTACCTGTGTAATGCCTTACTGCGGCTATGTAATTCCACCGGGTTTGCAGTTACGGGCGCATTCTTGTTCATACGCTTGTCCATCCATGTGAATTGCCTACTGGACACTGGTATAGGGCTGTACACTTTTCACGCCTGCATTTAGCATTCTCCGGTGGATGCTTTGCATTATTCGTAGGGAGTAAGGCAGGTACTACGCCCACATCCCTCCCACGGGGTGGGACAACGGATTATCTGCCACACAACACAGAGCCCCATTTATGCATACCCAAAATCCCATGGCTGCAACCCTCGACAGTACCCATTACACATCCTTCATGCGTCGGGATTGGGATGTGGACTCACATGTATGGACACGCCGATCTGGGTATTTATGTTCATATGTCCTGCATTTCATGGACTCTTGTCAGCAACCTTAACACGCTGGTGGTGCATATGTCTAACTGTGCCGTAGTCACGGCTATATCATCGTGTGTTGTTCGGACACGCCTGGAGTGGGTTCTGTGACAATGTATTTTTGGGTCCTTCAATGGACACCAATGTGCATATGTCAAGTTAGATGTTGCTGGACTGTGTCCAACTGGCCAGTGCTTTTCACTTCTGCTGTATGTTCCCCAATCGCGGATGTCTGTTTGACTACCCATTCTACATGGTGCTACGTAACCAGGTGATTTAGTACTGTGAACAAATGTCATACATCCAAAGATGCTGTTTAGCAACTGCTTCATATAAACCTCAGACGTCCCAATAGGACATATCCGTCACTGTATTTTCAACATAACACCACCGGAACATGTTGATCACCTATGTATTCATTTAACCATGTTGTCTTCATAGGTGGGAACGCCATAGTTTACATATCCTACTTGACGTTGTGGGTGTGCCATTAGTATGTGTTCCACAGGTCGCACATCTGTTCCGCTGTATGGTAGCGGGTGCTCCTCATTCTGTTGCTGGCAGATTGAGTGCTGTGTACGCCGGTGTTGGCACGGCGGTTCAACTTTGTATGTGGAATGTCAACTGTAGTCCCTATGTGTATTTCCTGTGTTATGCCTTACCGCGGCTGTGTAATTTCCCCGGGTTTGCAGTTGTGGGTGCCATCTTGGCCATACGGTTGTCCATCCATGAGAATTGCCTACTGGACACTAGTATAGGGCTGTACACATTTCACACCTGCATTTAGCATTCTCCAGTGGATGGTTTGCATTATTAGCGGAGAGTAAGGCAGGTGCTACGCACACATCCCTCCCACGGGGCGGGACAAAGGATTGCCTGTGAAACAACACCAAGCCCAGGTTCTACATACCCAGAATCCCTTGACTGCAACAGTCGACAGTACCCATTACACATCCTTCATGTGTGCGGGACTGTGATGTGGATGCAGTTCTATGGACCCGGTACCCTGGGTATTTCTGTGCATATGTGCTGCATTTCATGGACAGCTATCATCAACATTAAACACGCTTGCGGTGCATATGTGTACCTGTGACGTGGTGACGACAATGAGTTCACGTAGGTGATGAAATAAGCGGGCACGCTGTCCTTTAATAAATTTTGGGTCCTACAATGGACACCACTGTGCATATGTAAAGTGTAGAGCTTGTCGGACTGTGTCCTTGTGGCCAGTGGGTTTCACTGATGCTGTGTGTTCAACAATCGCGGATGTCTGCTTGACTACCCATACTGTGTAGTGCTACAGGAACCATGTTTTCCGACACCAGAACCCAATGGTGTACATCCAATGTTGCAGGTTAACAACCACTTTAATTAATCCCCAGAGGTCACGGTTGGGAGGTATCACCACTTTATTGTCGGAACAACACCTCCAGACTAGGTACATCACGGGAACTTTAGACCGGTCTTACCGGCCATTTGCAATTGTAATTAGCAGACACATGTCAATACACGTATGATAATATATATTGTCATGCCGAAGTTAATCTATGTTATTTGGACAATGGCTTCTGCTATTGGCATCCGTTGCTGTGAGTTTTGCCAGTTACCATACACATTGCTTGCTCAGAGGCAGACTTCACAATTCTGCACACTACTGTGGTCTCCTTTAAGGACCCTGAGCCAGTGGTCGACAGTACTGCAGCCACTGCATCAATCACATATGCCGTCTACCAGTACCTACAGGACTGCATGAACCAGGCATTCCCTTACCCAACTGTGGTTCATTGTACCAATGCCAAGCATCCAGTGTGGTGTACCCCAGCCATACACAGGCTGTACAACAAGAGGAGGTGGCTACTACAAGGTGGAGCAGACATCTTGTGAGGTATGACACCCTTGGTCATCATATGTGTAGAGTTACACACTGTCATGCCATGGTCCAGGGCACATTCCACAGATATACCTACATGGACCTGGCTGACAATCATACCACCTTCATTTGCTATGCTCGACACCTGGGAGCTCACTCCCACATATGCTCTGACTGGGTTCACAAAGAGGTGGAGTTTACTCAACATACACACATTGCCAAAATACGGGCTGACAGGTTCGGTGAGGACATCTCCACACCCTCCCCCACACACGAGGAGATGTCTGTACCAGCGGTTTGTGGTCACCAAATGTTCTGTGACACATGGGTGGGACATGCTCTCTCCAGGGTAGTGGACATAGCATCCATGAGACCAGCTGGTGACCCGACTGTGTACTCCACTATCTCATTAAGGAATTAGACCCACAGTTAGGACAGCTATTTCTTTGTAGCCGCACCTCAGGTAACGTACCCAGGTTGTGTCGCATGGCAACTGTAGTCCCACGTCACAGGGCCAATGCCTCCACTGACCCTGGTTATTACTGTCCCATTACCATGAGGAGACCTATCTGCAAAGACATGGGGAGGGATCATACTGCGGCTCGTAAATGAACGCATAGGGGACATGCATACTTTGCATCCAACATGGTTTGTCTTCTTCAGGGGCGGTTCATGCCTTTAAAGCATGGTTGACCTTTTCGGGACAGTCACCGAGGCCATTGATGGGGGTCTTGCAGTCCATACAGCCTACCTCGACCTGGCAAAGGCCTTCATCACATTACCCCCCTCAGGTATCGTTGATAAACCCATTGGCTGGGATGTGAACACGTACATCACAGAATGTGTTGTAAACTGTCTATGTGACACAACCCACGCAGTCATAGTTGCTGGCAGCATGTCAGACCTACTGCCTGTCGCAAGCGGTGTCCCATGGGGCCCTTCCCTGGGTCCACTCCTCTCATACATCTACATTTCCACAGTACAGGCACACACAGGGGTGTTATGGGCAACATTGTTTGTAGATGACTGCAAAACAGGTGCCATAGTGGGACGGACATCTGACACAGATATCCTTCAAAGGGGCCTCCCAGATATGCATATCTGCTGTCAGGGACATGTCCCACAGCTAAATGCTAAGTAATGCAACACCATACCTGTCGAGGAGTACTAGGTAACCCCTGTCCAGCATATAGGTGGCTGTCCACTGAGCACAGGGGTGATTACCAGGGATCAGGGGACAGAGTTTGTCGGTCACCATTCGATCAACACACACGTTGCTATCGTGGTTCCGTGGGACTTCTACATTGCCCACCTGTTTGTGCAGGGATTCACATCTACATCAGGGTAGGTCATTGTCTCCTTGTACCCATTACGTGTTACACCTATGATTTACTACATTGCCCCATTCGGAGTGTATCTGACCATACACCTACAGCAGCTGGGAAGGCCTCATAGGTTAATTGTCGTACAGATGCAGGATGACATCGTTTTGTGTAATGCTGCCCCACTTGTAGGACCCCTGCCCCATTCAGTCACATACCTGTTGTTTAGTGTTGACCTGTGCCTGACATACGAGGCCATGTCAACCCATATGTCATGTGTATGCTTCACCTACTGTATCTGCATCCCTCAGAACCACAAGGGCAGGTGACATGAACCTTGTCACGGTCATTAATGGGATGTGTTTGAGTGACACATATATCACCCAGACACTCACAATGCTGTGGATCTACATCACAGTACATGTGAGACAGAGATCCTTCCTAGCCTTGTTCGCGGGTATGTTGTCCATTGGATGGGGAATTGCAGGTATAGGCCAGGGATTACATCATTATCACTGCTTGACAGAGGTACAGCAATATCATAAGTATTTTATCTCAAGCACAGAAGGTTGTCAAAGTCATCCTAACTATGGTGTAGGGTTATGGCTGAACCTGGGACGATGGCCTACCCTGTAGCTATGGACGTATGAACCTATATTCATAGTTTGTCACATTTACACTTGTCTATCCCCTATCCTCTTTCTCAAGTGTATATTTCTGTGGCACATGATTGTCCTCTGTATTACTTGCAGGTATGCTGTCTACAGTGCACATACGTCACAGTTGCTGACAGTGTATCTGTGTCCCTAACACTGTGATACTGAGGACTACCACACATCCTTCACAACATTACATGCATATGTCCATTCTATTCTTCTTTGGCCTATGGGGTGTTAAGGCAACAATTACACAAGTCCCTGTTTGTGCATGCTTCATGTTGGTGTTTGACCAGGCTCCGTTGCAGTCGTGTGTTGGACGGTAGTGTTTCTGTGTGTTTGGCATGTGTTTTTATTGCCGGTACATCTGTTGGAGGTGTGGTTGGCACATGTTCCTCTTTGCAGGGACACCCATCCTGGGGTTTGTGTCATGCATCTGCACTCGGCACGTGCCATATGTCCTGTACTATTCCCACAGTCGTGTATGCCTTCATGCACTACTACTGCGTGTTACTGGCTGTTTGTATGTGGTACACATGGTGATTGTGATGGTTGGCTTGACCTATTCCCATGCTAGAACATACACATCTGTCAATTACGTTGTTTAAATCAAACTGTAACACTCATTCGTCTTTTCAAAATGACAGTCAATAACACAGGAAGCTGAGATTAACAACGTTTTACTACTGTGCAGCAGGAGGCAAATAACTATGCAGTACAAGTTTAGAGTTTTGTTTTACTCTATACATGTAACAGCTGTATGAGTATTGTGTTTACAATCATCTTTGCACACATTAATGATGTGGTCAGTCACAGGGCATTTACATCACTATAGTCCATAATATTGTATTCCTACAACAGTGCTAAGGTAATGCTTATTAAATGTTTTCCCATGAGGATAGCACAGCCTTGCAGCCACATAGTCAATTAGAATGTACTTCGGTAAATTCTGCTCTGTCACGGTTCCAACACTGTTCAGATCCGGTCGTCACTTCATTTCCTACTAGGTTCCTTTGTCTCTCTGGTGAGCAGCTGTACTCTGTGTTAGATAGAGCTCACAAGGCCATCCTCCTCAGTGGAAGGATGACAGATATACCTGTACATACATTTATTATTCTGTAACCCAGCAGATGACTAATGCTGAATGACATACACCTGCTGCACTGGTTACTGCCAGGGTCAGGGTTCAATCACACTGCAGCTACACTACAGGCAATTACATGCATGATAAGCTCTACTGCCATATTGTAAAATAGAATATTATGCATTATACACTATTTGCTTCTAAACTAGCACGTCATATATATGTTTAAATATATATTTTGCTAACATTCTCCCTCCTTTGATTGCTTCTATTCTATCCAGAAACATATACAACATTATTTCATTCCCTAGCCTCTTCCTCTCTGGAACGTTTAACTAGGCAAGTAATTTGTTGTACATTTCAGAAAGGATTTCATTTTGTATTGACAAATACCACTACAGGTCTTGATACATAGTCTCGGTTACAGATACGTCGACAGAGTCCCTGACTAATACTTACATGCAAAGTATCCTGCAACAGACACATGCTCCCAATATGAGCAGAACAACACAAATGGCAATCAAGATATTCAGTATGACTGAACCCCATCCACCAAATGGTTTGTGGAAATGGTTCGTCAGTGGGTTTGGGCCTGGTTCCGCCATGGATGACACCTGCTGTATTACCTCTAGGTGGGCATTGATTTTGGTCTTATTATGTAGTACTTGGACACAGCGGTCTTCTTTGATAAGCGCGCACGTACCAATTCTCGCCGCCAGGGTGCAGTCGTGCGCTATTACATTTTGTGACACAACAGTTCTCATTGCATCCAGTTCATCAGTCACAAGTTCAAGAGCGAAAAGTCACATTGATCATTCCTCCGACAGGTTTTGACAACTTCCTCTGTTCCCTGATTGATTTCACTACTCCACAAGCTGGGAGTGTTCCAGCCCAGGTTATGACGCTGTCACTCAAGTCCATATGAATCGATATTCCTTTATCTTTTGCAGAAGACTGGATTTTCAGAACAGCTTCCATTTCACCCACTGGATTAGTAGGTTTCTTGACTGTGTTCCCAGTTCTTCGAGCTATATGTGTTATAGTTCGTTTCGTACCCAGAGGCAATTGTGCAGTATGTCATGTGACTGGAGCCAGATAACCCAAATAACAACTGCCGGACCAATTCTCAGGTAACCATTGATATGCTTTTTTCCCACAAACAAAATAACAATATTCTACTTTACTACTGATGCGGGTTACCTCTGCATGTAACATTTTCCTGTCTATAACAGAGGACTGTTTATACAATTCTGGATGTTTCTGCACATCCTTCCACGTTGTTCTCATGAAGCTTCAATACAGATCATGAATGGTGCTACAAGTAGTACTGTGATCTTTGGCTGTTATATGACATTTGTAAGACACAGTTATGTTACAAATACTCCCACCAACTTGAACTGTATCATGTTTATGACAACAAACAATTACTTTTTGTGTAACAGGTAAGTACAGTGCCACTTTGTCCTGTGATCTCACAGAACCTGTATCAAAGTGTAAATATTCACAAGTCTCAATCTATCCCCAAGGGGACAACATACATCGGAAGTCCTCCATATGATGTAGGTATGGCAGTACAAACACAGCAATTTAAAATGTTCATAGTCTGTACATGCACACGCGTCATGCCTAGGTATGTGTTGAAGTTTGGAAGCCACTCTGTGGCCAGTTCATCACGTATCACTATTTGTATCCGTGTAGTTATATGCAGGTAAGGTCCCAGCAAATGTAAAGTAAACACAAACATGGTTAATAGGTGTATGATCAGTAAGACAGTAAACCAAATGTCTTTGGGGTTGCTTTGTATTGTTATACAGTCTGGCTCGGGTGATTCAGTCTCTATGGTATATTGGCTACAAGATGTAAATCAGACTTGATATCCTTTACCGGTTTGAAAACTGTGAGGTGAACCCAGGACGACCTCCCCGCAAACTTTACTGCAGTAGGCGTTGCCAACAGTACCTGGTACAGACCTTCACACATTCCACTTGGCAATTATCTTCTTTGGATAACAGTGACATACACACAGGATACTGGTGTCAGCTATGCGTCCGGCTTCGCTTGCTCTTTATCTGTAAAAGACTTTAACTGCAAAACAGTGTTATTGGTTAACAATCCTCTCATGTCACCTGCTAATGAGCCATCGACCTCCGGCTCTGCAGGCATGACAGCTTTCCACTCTGGCACATAATATGCCATTCCACATACTACTTCGAAGGGGGCGAAACACTTTACATTTGGAACTGTTGTCATGCTCAGCAATGCTAGAGGTAGACAGCAAATGAAACTCGTCTGGGTGTCACCCACCAACCTCCTCTACTTATTTCTCGGGATCCCATTGTACCGCGCCACCAGTCATGCTGACTGTGGGTTGTACATGCAATTTATATTCATGGAAATAGAAAATAATCCCCCAGGTTGCATGATTGTCTGGTTCACTAAATGTGTTCTATTGTCACTGTAGCTTCTTTACAGTATGCCAGATCTAGGGATACTTTATTTTACTGGCACCTTTGCCACTGCTGCTGCATCCGGATTCATGGTTGGGAATGCTTCTACCCATTTTGATTATATATATGTAATCACTAAACAGTATTTCTTCCCTTCACATTTATTCAGCTGTATAAACTCCATACAAATAGTATGGAATGGTTATGGTGGTGTAGGTAAACCCACTCCCTTCGGTTTAAATGCTCCCTGTGCATGATGTTTACTGCAAATATGACACGCTGCTCATGATGTTTGTATGTGGTTCCTAATTCCGTATGTTAGGGGTATTCTGTTAACCAACTGTACCATCCCCCCTGTTGAGACATGGCTCTACCCATGGCTCAACAAAGCCGCATATCTGAATACATTAGACGTTAATATTGGCTTTCTCACTGTGGATATGTACAGTCCGTCTTCAAGGATTGCTCCTCGTCATACCCACGTCTGCTTTTCTGCTTTCGTAGTTGATGTTTGCATTGTTTGTAACATTTCTACATCTAGAATGTCTGAGGATTGTCATTCCTCATTCAAACAGACACTTTCCAACTGTGAGGCTGCTTGTTTTGCAGCTGCATCAGCTCGTGCCTTACCTTTCCTACTGTTATCCTGTTGCTTTGTATGAGCTGCACATTTACAATTAGCTACTTTAGTGGGTAACTGAATGGAATCTAATGCATTCTAGATCAATTGCGCATGATTGATCGGTTTACCGGTGGATGTTATCATTCGCCTATTCTTCCACTGCTGCTCATAAACATGCACTGTACAGACAACATACTGACTATCGGTATAAATGTCCACACATCAGTTTTTCGCTAGAGTACAAGCACGTGTTAAAGCTATCGATTCTGCTGCTTGAGCAGACACGTTATGCTGCAGGGGTTGGGCGTCTACAATCTCATTATCAATAACTACTGCATAACCTACTTGATTCGTTCCTGTAGGACTCTGTCTACATGATCCGTACACATAAATAGATAGATAGATAGATAGATAGATAGATAGATAGATAGATAGATAGATAGACAGATAGATAGATAGATAGATAGATAGATAGATAGATAGATAGATAGATAGATAGATAGATAGATAGATAGATAGATAGATAGATAGATAGATAGATAGACAGATAGATAGATAGATAGATAGATAGATAGATAGATAGACAGACAGACAGATAGATAGATAGATAGATAGATAGATAGATAGATAGATAGACAGACAGACAGATAGATAGATAGACAGACAGACAGATAGATAGACAGACAGACAGACAGACAGATAGATAGATAGATAGATAGACAGACAGACAGACAGACAGATAGATAGATAGATAGACAGACAGACAGACAGACAGATAGATAGATAGATAGATAGATAGATAGATAGACAGACAGATAGATAGATAGATAGATAGATAGATAGATAGATAGATAGACAGACAGATAGATAGATAGATAGATAGATAGATAGATAGATAGATAGATAGATAGATAGATAGATAGATAGATAGATAGATAGATAGATAGATAGATAGATTGATAGACAGATAGACAGAGAGATAGATAGATAGATAGATAGATAGATAGATAGATAGATAGATAGATAGATAGATAGATAGATAGACAGACAGATAGATAGATAGACAGACAGATAGATAGATAGATAGATAGATAGATAGATAGATAGATAGATAGATAGATAGATATTCACCTAAACTTTGACTACCAGGTAGCTGCAGTAGTGAGGAAATCCTGTGTAACTCAACTTATTAAGTAAATTGCTGGCATCATGGTCAAGGAAAGTCATAGTGCCATTGCAATCAGCCCTCATCAGGCCCATAAATGAGCATAATGCTCGCCCTGTGGCATGCCACTAACCAAGCACTTACACCAACTGGATGAGGCCCAGATCTTTCTCACTAAAAAAATACAAAGCATAAGACACGTCTTATGTGGAACATTAAAGGCCCGCTCCCTTTTCTCTATCTCATGTTGTTTACTGAGAAGTCACTTATAGGATCATAGGATCATATGCCTGACCTACAAGGCATTCTCTGATCCAGCCCATATGAAAATGATACATATTCACAAGAGAAATTAAATGAGGGTTACATGTTCCATGGACCTGAACCTTATTTGTGATTCTAACAGAACTTGCTGGAGAGACAGATTAATATCCCAAAGGTCACCTCGTCTATGGAATTAACTTCCCATCTTCTTAAAACAAAGCCTGTCCTTCACTGTCTTCAAAAAGATTTTGAATAAATGGATGGGGAACATAAATTCACTCCAGAGGTACTGCTTATGTACCTTAAGGACAGAAGCAGTCTTCAAAATGATGCAGGGCTCCAATACCAAAGTCACACTACCCCAATACTACCCCAACCCATATCTGGGGAAATAAGGTATAATATTGTCATACCCTAGGTATTATTCACTAGGCTTGTAAAAGCTCTTGCACCCTTTGCCTAGTAATCATCTATGAAGCTATGAACAACCTGGCTATTCTGGACACAGGATGCTGCTTATTTCCATATCATTGCATAATGGTACCATTTCATTCCTGAGTTATTGGTGTTATGATGTTACACATGTTTTTTAGTATGTAATTACTGTTCAACACTACTATTCCTCTCTAGAAATGAGAACCCAAAACTTAAGCAATATGAGACTGACTAGTTGTGAACTTAAAAAGTGATAGAACTTTTGGTGATCTTACTGTAAAGTTCCTGTTAGCCTTCAGATGGACTAGACTGACCCATCTCTGACATGTCTACACTTATGTCAGTATATTCTTTGTGCATTAGTTATTATCACCTGTCGAGCATTGTGCTATAGTAGTAAATTATCTGGTTTTAGTTAGTTTAAAATCTAGTGTTATTTCTGTGTTCCCTTACCACCTGATATAAGCATCAATTCTTGTATTGCTCACTCAAACTTGTTCAGTTTGATATGATCTTAATACTTTGCAAGAAGCAAGTCTCTATTAATCTCTCTTGCTTTGTAGCCAGGGTCTATTGCTGTTCATTATTGCAATAAAATGGTTATTTGCACTAAATAACCTCATACTACCCAAACTCTTACTAGGTACCAAAATGCCTTCTCTATACTATATTAAAATAACATCTGTATGAATATCTGAGGATATTGAACAAATCCTCAAACCACAACAATCATATGCCCAAATCTTAAAATGGGTCTGAGATGCATATTTTACAGTAGGCTACATTCAAAGCAAATATGTATCTGAATTTGTAGCATACAAATACCATCCAACAATACTTATCATCACAGTGTTATGACTAAGGCAAAGAGCCAGTTAAGATACATCAAAATGCTTTACTAACCCAGGATACAAAAAGCAACATGTAAGCAGCTTCCACAGAAAGATACTTACCCATAATACAGCAGTGATACATTCTGCAGTTAAAATGCCAACTTCTTCCAGAACTTTCTTTGGAGGAAAAAAAAATTCTGCTAAGCTGAATATATCTTTGTATAAAGAGATTTCAGATCTTGAACACAAGCCTTTAACAATATTCTCTCAGAAAACAGGCTTGAATGAGCAGAACATTTCAGAAAACTCACTCACAATTATGCTTGGCACCCAGAAAGAGCAACTGATAGTTTCAGAAATTCTTTAAGTTAATTGTTGTGTGTGAGTCTTTCGGCTTTTTCCCGGTTAGGGGTTGCCACAGCGGAACTCCGGTCCGCTAATGATTGGCAGTAGATTTTTACGTGCTGCCTTGCCGGGCCTAACGCACAACCTTCAATGAAGGAACGCCCATTCACGCATGTCGCCACACAGAAGATGCTCTAACTGAGAATCGAACAGGCAAAGTCTAACTGTGAGGCGACAACGCTACCACAGCACCATCACGGTGGATCTAAAGTTAATTGTTAACATGATAAATTAGACTTGACTCTGGCAGTAGATTCCATTCTGAGAAAATAGTTTTACAAGATGCATTGAACTAAACATTTGAGCGTACTGGATAGGTGATTGAAGGGGGTGTTCTGCCTAATGCATAAGCAAAAGGGAACAATAGATTGGAAGTTGGAGTATAAAAACATATGAATTTAGAAGCAATGTGGCCCCATCATTAAATAAAAGCAGCTAAACTTTCAGATTATTATTATTATTGTAGAATGCAAGCATTTACAGAGGAGTTTGAAGTAAGGCCTGTTTTAAATTGAGAATGAATATTCTGGTTACTATATATGTTTCTGATTTGATGGTTAGGGGATATGCTAATTTTCAGGTAAGTCATTGTTGTCTTAACATGTTTATATGTAGGTGTTGAATTTGAATATCAGAGAGGGGTCATGTCAAATTCTAAAATACTTGTAATGATAATCAGAATAGTTATCCATCAGGTCTTATTTTATTAATGTTCTGTTTGTACGCACTGTCTGAGGTCTGCTATACAATATGGATTTGATGTGTTGGGGTTTAACAAAGATTTAGTGCAATGAGTCTAGAATTCAACATTATTTTTAGATTTTGTGGTCAGATAAATTCTCCTGATTCCCAGCATGTGTTAATGGTTAGCAATATCTCATATTTGATATTTTACTAGGAGAGGAGGTTAGACATATATTACCAGGGATTGGAAACCCACATATGTTACAAAAAACATGGACTGGCTAATCAAATTAATAATTCTGAAGTTAATTAGTATTGCTATGTCACAATGAAAATGTGAACAAAGCATACAGATCACAAAGTTTCAGAAAACATAAATATTAATAATAATACTTCACATACAGAATTAAAAAAAAAAGAGATTGAATTGTCCATATATAAATTCATAATATTGTGTTTAGCTTAGTATGTCAAAATTCACTCATGGACATACAGTGGAATTGATTGTTAATATATGTAAATCCGTGCAATATATATATATATATATATATATATATATATATATATATATATATATATATATATATATATATATACATATATATATATATATATATATATATATATATATATATATATATAGATCTAGGACTATTGAATGAAAGTATAATAGTCCAAATCCACAATGCACTTTAACAAAAGCTCTCTCATCGAAAAAGCACTTTCTTTAAAGTCCATTCAAAAAAAAAAAAAAAAAAACAATAAATCTTCTTTTATGCAGGGGGGCAAGCACCCCTGCACTCCCCTACTTTTATATTCTCACTCCGAGGCCACACTACAGTGGGGAAAAGGGAATTCTCCCTTAGCTGCACCATAGTGCGACCGGCACAACCAGCATACATAACCGAAAGTGTTGTTTCGGTGAACAACACTTTCGGTTATGTATGTTCTGTGATTTCTGCTTTGGCAGAAGGTGCCATCACGGATCCTATATATATATATATATATATATATATATATATATATATATGTATATATATATATATATATATATATATATATATATATATATATCTATATTGATGAAACTGAACTTGTTTTTCTATTGCTTAAATTGCTTAAACAGAGCACTCCCTTTCCTTTTGCTTCCTTGCTCTTTCTCTCATTTATGGAACAGCTCTGTAGCAATATTTTACCAGTTTCCAAGCTGGTGGCTGTATGCTCTACTTAAAATTCAAATGTTGCACATTACCCTAGTTGCATTTCCTACTAAGCAGATGTATTGAGGATGAAACTGGCTTTTATTCTTTCAACAGGGTCTATCTCAAATTCACTAATAACAACCATAAAACTCCACAGTCGCAATATTTTCAATATGAAGCATTCATTACACAAAGGCCTCATTTATAATTCATCCCAATTCCCATAGTAATCTAGCAAGTTGGTAGAAAAAACTCTATCAAAGTTACCTCTAATGCTGCTAATAACTCTGTTCCATCCTGTGGTCATGAAAATGACCATATTAGTTTAGGCTCTTGTCACTTTCACTCATGTGCTTTTATCTTTCCAAATATTTCCACATTATTTAGTGACTCGCACCCCATATTAATCATCTTCACTTCGGAAACCCCACAATCCTGTAAGGAAAGATGTCACTTGTCAGTTCTTTAAAAAAATATAATGAGCAATATTTGGGCTCAATGATTTGTTAAGTATTGACTGTTCATGTATAACATTTAAAAATAAATGCAGAACAGCTCTTGAATATCCACTTGTTTTACACTTGCATCTTCAAAATTATCATAACGAAGACCACTACTTATAACCTTTTACTGCATTTCTAGATTGTAGATAGGATTTAAAAGCCAAAGAAACAGCATGGTGAACCTTCTGAATGATAAACTCATATGCTAATTTGAATAAAGCTAATTAAGTAAAAGAAAGGCAGAAGTAGTTGAGGCTAATTTCAATTCTTATGGCTACTGCAATGAGCTCAGCAATTTAATATGATGCTACCATTCTGGGACCAGCAAAAAATAAAATATAACTGCCTAATCCTTATGGATTCCTAATTTACTACAAATGTAATAGATGTCTTCTTAAAAGCAGAATGTGACTTCTAAACACAAAAGGATCATCTGGTGGTTTCCAGTGTATAACTATCTTTCTTCTATGGTCACATCAGTACTTAGGGCAAAAATCAATGACTGATGAATTTGATATGATCCCAA
Source organism: Protopterus annectens (assembly GCF_019279795.1). Classification (NCBI taxonomy): domain Eukaryota; kingdom Metazoa; phylum Chordata; order Ceratodontiformes; family Protopteridae; genus Protopterus; species Protopterus annectens. The sequence goes on along the minus strand of NC_056729.1, from coordinate 1,192,196,809 downwards.
TGGTTTAATGCCCAAACCCATAAAAGCTGAAACACATTTTGTCCTTTGCCTTTTCAGCATTTCATTATTTTCTCTTTGCTGTTGACACTTTTGATAATCATTGAAAAACTGCCACAGTTATCCTACTGTCAATCAAGACCCTACAAATCAGTTATGGTTATTCTTAGCTTCTTTCTTTTCCTAATTATTGAAAGACATTGAGTGGGTGGCTCCACTGCAATTACCAATGTGTAACAGCAGTTATGGCCTCTATAGTTTAGAATTAACAACATAGCTTTAGAAAGTGCTATGACATTCTGACACCTTAACTCTAACTGATAACCTTGTGTGAAATATGGATAGAGAATAATTAACTATGGATATCCATATAGTCTAAAACAATTTTGACTCTGCTGATCCTCCTGAATTACTCTTGGACCTTCAGTATTCTGGGTGGACTCTTGTTTTACCACATGGTATAAAATCTACTTCTAATATCACTCTATGCCATTTTTTATACCAAGCAAATGGCTAGAAGTACACCTCCAGAAATGTTACATGGTTCAGTGCTGCTTACAAGTTCATTAACTCTATTTATATACCTCCCTTCCTGAAATACAATTTTCCAAGCATGGTGATGTCTGGTTGTGAAGAATCACCAGGCACTAACAATAAGTCCTCAGCTGTCCACCTGGGTAAGATCACGGTGTGATTTATCTTCTTAGGCTTTGCCAAACCATCATTAATATAGCTGCTGTGCTGTTCTGGGTACCAAATATCACCAATCTATTCAGCAGCCTCAGGTCTGTAGCATCCTCTTAAGGTAGTAACCTTGTTAAGGTTGACTGATTTATATTCTATATATATTCCTTGTATGTAGATAAATTCCATCTATAATAGACTAGTATACAGACAAGACTGCATCAAAAAGTAAAGGCTCTTTATTAGAAATGTGCTACAACTTTTTTATGCACTAATAACCAAATCTATGACAACCCTAGTCAAAGGAGTGATGCTACCTGCCCTCAGATATGGCCTATAGTTGATTTTTTGCTTTAATTTTCAAAAATATTACTAAGTTAAGTGGTAATAAAGGTATGCACGCATTTGGTCAGCCAGTGGATGGCCGACCGGAAAATGTTCGAAAGCTGTGCGTTGACTTTTCATAATTGCGAATGCAATTATGTTGAACCACACAACATCCCCCCTTTTTGACCCATGGTAGCACTTGTTTAGGTGGTAGAGTGGTTGGTAATGTCGAATTCAGAATTTTTTATGACATTCCAACCGTTCGACACCTAGAAATTCGACATTACGGTTTGGAAAAAATGATGTTTGGCAGTTGGTCACGCAACCAAATGCATGTATTCCGGTAATAAATAAGATCTACTGTTTTATTCTGCACTCGTCACATTATGCAGGTGAAACACTTTCCACCCCCTGGAGTCTATTAAATTCTAACCATGCTCTGCACTCATTCTATTTGCATTTCCATGCCAGATGCATAGATCACTGTACCACCTAGACTTCAACCACCTTGTCCTGCTGGGTTGTTAAGCTATTGGATGCCTAGTTATTGCAAGTCAATATTTGTTTCAGTTCACAAGTTAGAATCATATTGTTGTCCATCTCACTGTCAGAAAGTGTTAGTTACTGTGGCAAATAAAGATGCTGACCTTTGGATCTTGTCTTAGGAATAACTACATGGAGTGTGTTAAGTGCTGTTGAGGATACAACTAAGTTCACTATTCTAATTGTTTCACCACAGCAAAAAATGTAGCAAACTCTATACAAACTTTGCTTTGTTTTGTTTGAATAGTGATATTTTATTTTTCCTTTTGCTATAAATGACTATGGTGGAAGAGGATGCATTTGTTTCATTCCAATACTTAAAGTAAAAAAAAGGATCAATTAAAATGGGTGTCATCATGTGCAATAACAAAGAGTCTAACACAAAAATGTTGAAATGAAATTTAATGGTATAAAAACTGCCAGGAGAATTTGTATAATGAAAGAAACAAGGAATGAACAAGTGGGTTAACAGGCCCTTTCTCTCTTCCTTATATGAATCTTGTTATGAAAGCAGCCGTGACCACTATATTGTATAATATGCTGAGATATAAACCAGGATTTCATTTTTTAATCCATTTTAACTATTCTTGGTGAAAAAAAAAAAGAAAGAAAAGAATCGTGGAAAGTTTTACTTCAGTGCAAGAGTATAGCTAGGCATACTCAGTGTACTCAAATCAATACTTTTTTTCCTAAGCATCTCTTGGAAATGTCAACCCTCAAAAAGCACAGAATGATTACAACTGTGTAAATGAATACCCGCAGTATAGAGGTTTACAAATATTTCTCGTGCTAAAGGAATGCACCTCTAAAACTGTATCTACAGATCTTGAAGAGTCTGTAGTTTGTGAGTATTGTTGGCTGAATTAAAGCATGTTAATTGAAAACAGTATTCAGTTTTAGAAATTTGTAAAATTTGGCGTAGACAGTGTAAGCTATAGGGGAAACATTTATGATTCTATATATAGCATAAACCGAGGAGACTATCAGTAGTTTTATATAATAACACTGTTCTATCTGTGAAAATTGAAAGCGGAAGTGCATGCTAATGATGAGCTTATGTTAAGCTTATGAAATGTGATAAAGTGCCTTAACTGATGGCCTGAGCTGCATTTCCCCTTAGATTCAGCAAGTATGACTACACTTATAAAGCCACATTGACTGTGTCAACTCATGAACACCTATGTGGTATAGAATATGACCTCTAGTCAGCTCAGTACATACCTTTATGTTATTCTCCTTATTGACTTCCATACATGCAAAAAGTATCTTTCACTTATGTTTCTTTCCTAGACATCTCAGTTTTGATTATGGTATCCAAAATATTCCATCTACCTTTCTTTTTAAGAACAGCAGAGCCTAATTTTAACTCAGTGCATAATCACTGCTATAAATATATCACTGCCATTTATGTGCAACATCGTTCTCATATTCATGCCTTTTAAGACAGTATTATCTACTCATATGTCCCTAACTGCATATATATGACACCTAATTGTTATATTTTGGTCTATGAAGCATCTTGTCTGATTTCTGACTTTTTGGATTACTTAACTGTAAGCAAAAATAAGAAGTTACATGTTCATTGATTTATTTTGCAATCTTTGTCCATCTATGTTTTGAAAATGAGTACTCTAAATTGACAATGAATGATATGTCAAGCTCCATTTACAAGACTAGTCTGTGTCATCTTTACAAGTTACATGATATTGTGTTGGCTCTTTGATACTTCCTTCTCATAACTGATTCATTGCTCTGCCGGACTGAGTAAATGGAGTATCTGATAATGTGCAGATAAGAAGTCCCCTACCAGAGTCTGACAATCTTAATGACCTTGATCAAATGTGAAAGTCTCTGCTTTGGCACTGGAATGTGAAAGACAAGGAAGTGAAGAATAGCTGCTATTTAACCATTTATAATTAATAAATACAGAAATAAAAACAATACTAAAAACAGTGTATGCATACACACATACAAATGCACACACATACATTACTAATTACTTTCTGAATTAGAAAAAAATGAAGGTTGGTACAGACTCTATTGGTAAATTCATGGTTGTTATTAGCTGAGTACTGTGTTACAGTATAGACCTCTACCATTAAACTTCTACATGAGCTAAAACCAACTATCCTATTTGATGGCCATCTCCACTCACACAACTTAAAATGGCTAAAGATGCAATTGTTTTTCCATACTCTATATTGATAAATAGAACTGTGTCCAAAAAATAAGTTATTTTCATATAGAAAAAATCCATTATTATACCTATACACAAAGGCAGAACATCTGCAGAGTTTAATAATTATAGACCCATTTCAATCCCCTCACCTATCAAAAATACTTGAAAAATATGTTCATGCTCATCTTCTACATCACCCAAATTCAAATAATCTGCTCTCAGAAACACAACATGGTCTCAGACCTCACCACAGCACAACTATTGTTATCTTTCACATCAGCAACACAATAAACCAGCTTAGGAACAATTGTAACCTAGTATCAACTGTGTCCCTTGACTTATACAAAACTTTATAAACACTGCATCAGTCAGCTGAACTCTCTTCTATAGGACTCCCTCAATCCTCTCTTAAATGGTTCCTTAGTTATCTATCTGGAATGCAACAAACAGTCAAATGGCAACAGGACCTCTCTTCCTCTTTTCCAGTTACCATAGGTGTCCCTCAGGGTTCTATACTAGGACCCTTCTTTTTAATATTTTTATAAACAAGCTTCACATTAACATACACCAGCAAGTATTCTGCAATATGGAAATTATTTGGCTTTAATATGTACAGCCCCTAACAATATCCAGACTACAAGAAATCAACCAAATTTCTTTCTCTTCAAATGAAGCCTTGCACCTCGAGGATCTGTTTTAATATTATCAATGACAGTACCAGGCTCCACCTTGAGGTTCTGTTTTAATATTATCAATGACAGTACCAGGCTGCACCTCGAGGTTCTGTTTTAATATTATCAATGACAGTACCAGGCTCCACCTCGAGGTTCTGTTTTAATATTATCAATGACAGTACCAGGCTCCACCTCAAGGTTCTGTTTTAATATTATCAATGACAGTATAATGAAAAGAATGACCAGTATTGTCCATTATGTGCTTGCTAAGTGTATTTGTTTCTTTTTTGGTTTTATGTCATACAAATGCTCATAAATGTGTTTTTTTAATTTATGGTCTGTTTTTCCAATATAAAAACAGTTAATACAATTACATAGAGCACAATCAATAATCCTTTCGGATCCACAATTGTATTTTTTATGAAGTTTTACTTCAATATTGTTTATCAGGAAAGTGCTACCTTCCTTGATGTGTTTACAATAGTTATACATGGCACACTTTTTCATGTGCCCAGCATTATTCATTCCCTTTGGCTTCATCTCAAATATGTTCTTTACATTTCTGCCCTTCTTAAATACTGTGGCAAGATGTGAATCAATAAATGGTCTAATGGCTTTTTTCATGATTTAGTATGGGCCAATTCTTTTCTAAGATTTTTCTTAATGTACAGCTGTCATTAGTGTATATGGTAATGAAAGACGTCTTATAGTCCCTTTTTACGTCTTGGTTCTCCACATTTAAGCATTGAGTGGAATTGTTGATACTGATAATACTGGCGTCAATATCTGATAGCAAAGGCCTAAAATGATGTAAAATGATGTAAAATAAAGAATAATGTTGGGCACATGAAAAAGTGTTCCAAGTGTAACTATTGTAAACACATCAAGGAAGATAGCACTTTGTGATAAACAATATTGAAGTAAGACTTCATCAACACCACACCTCCCTACTTAAATATACCAACTCCGAGATCGCACTACAGTGACGAAAATGGCAAAGTAATGGACACGGCCAAGTGATTTCTTTCCCAGGGAAAGAATTCGCTGCCACTTCGTCATTTTGCCTTTTTGTCTTTTCAAGTTCAACAAAGATGCATTCGAACGAATGCATCTTCGGTCATCTAATAGGAACCCGTTTTATTTAATTTGGCCTGAACAGGTGCATTTATTTATTGTGGAGTGGTTCATCCTACTGTTCCTGCTTGGCATTTTTGTGTTTTGCAACAGTTTTTTCATTTGTCTTTTTTTACTGTCTTGTAATTATGTTTGTTCTTTCATGAGAAATATAACTATTGTTTTTCTGAGAACTGTCTGAAATTCACTTGCTACTATAAATGCACTGTGGTGGAGCTTTTCATCCCTGGCCTCCACTGAAAATGGGCTCTGGTCAGTTGGACTAATTAAATAAATAAATAAATAAAGCAAATGATATAAGTTTAAGAAGGATGAAAAGAAGCTGTAATTGTGTACATAGAAGGGATTGCTGGGTGGGGGAGGTGGATGACGAATTGGTGAAGGTAGGGAAGCATGCTCAGAAAAAGCAAATTAGTTCTACAGTTACATAAGTTTCAAAATTAACAGTCTCAGATTTATACCTACAAACTGGCTAAAAGTAAAACTGAGATGAAGGTACTGAATGACATATATAGTAAGTTAGTGTGCAAGAATGTAGTACATGCCAGTGACAATACAGTCCCCGGGATTCATGAAAGATAAAACTCCATGTAGGAACAGTGTAGCAGCTCCTGCATGGAGTTTGGCCACCGAGCGATTCAGCAAACAGCTGATCTGAAGTGCATGAGTCTGTCTACAATGTTCCTGCATGGAAGACCATTCGGCATGCTAATCACCTCATTTGCTGGTGAAAACTATGCAAATGAGGAGAATTAGCAATTCAGAAAGCTGCCAGGTCTCCATGCAGGAACTCTGTCAGTGCAGAAATGTGTTCAGTTACTAACTGAACACATTTCTGCAAAAAAGAAAATGGAGGCATGACATCACAAATAAAAGCATATATTCACATCTGTAGGCATGCCACCGGCCAAATATCTGGCCATTGGCATGAATAAATGTTTAATATTAATAAAACAAAATAATTATTTTGTGGCCGATCTCAGCTGTTTAAGCATAGTGTAGTGGCGTACAAACACGATAGCGATGAAAAGAAGAATAAAAAATGTGAAAACCCAAGTTTAAAGAAAATCTGCATTTTGTCATTATAGTCTATGGCATGCAGAATCAAAACAATACCAGAGAACAGTGGTTGTCAAGGGGAAAGGTCAGTGCAGTATCTATATGCTAAGGCAGTGGAGTATGCAAATGAGGGGAAATTTACTGAATCACAAAATAGTCTAAGTCCAAAACCTGCACCTAACCATGTAGGTGCTAGAACAGGATCATGTAGGCAGGAGGAGCAACTAACACGGAAAGGGTGTGTGTCATGCTTGCTGTAAGCACATTGGAGCACTGTTGCCCGGGTTTGCACTTAGCTAAGCCCAGCTAAGCAAGGGGGTGTGTCTGAAGCTGTATAACTTTGTTTACTCCAGCTAAATGTGTTTGCACAGTGCGCACCAGGTCTTAAACAAAAACAAAAAAAAAAAAGCACAGGAAATGGCAGGATTGTCTATATGTAAGCAAGGGGTGTGTCTGAGGCTGTATAGCCTTGTTTACATTGCCTAAATGGGTGTGCGCAGCATGCACAGGATTTAAACAACAAAAATAAAAAAAAATACAGGAAATGGCAAGTGGAACAAGAAAAAAAAGGGAAATAGCAGAATAGAGGCACTCAAATACAAGTAATAGAGCTGACAGGTGGAATGTATCATACTCCACTATAAACTATGCAAACACCTTTCAGTCTGTTTTTTCCCACAAACTCTACACCACCGGTGTACACAGACGGGGAAATATTACCTGACAAAACTAACAAAATGTTAGGGGCTGCTGTCGCTCTCATACATCACTATGTGCAAGAGGCTGAGGGTGGTGAAGATGACAATGCTGACAACTGCCCCAAACTTATGAGGAGGAGGAGGAGAAGGGTGCTCAGGCACAGGGTAACCTACCAGGGGTTATGGGATCTGGAGATAGTAAAGTGCTACAGTGCAGACAGGGACATACTGCAGCAAACTGTGGAGCTGTGCCAGCCTCACCTCACATCCAGAACAAACAGAGGGGAACCCATCCCAGTGGATACCAAGGTATGTTTAGCTCTAAGAATATTAGCTACAGGTACTTTCCAAAGACCAACTGGGGATATCATGGGGGTCTCACAGGCATCTTCATCCAGGATACTCCACCAGTTCCTGGATCCCATGAACCCATATGCGAGGAGCACATTAAATTCCCCACCACTCAAGAGGAGAGGACCCGCAATATGCATCACTTCCATTGTGTAGCAGACTATCCAAAGGTACTGGGTGCCACAGACTGCACGTACATCCACATCAAAGCACCACCTGATGACCGGGATTGGGTTTATATAAACCACGAGTTGTTCCACTCCATCAACTGGCAGGTTGTTTGCGATGCCCAGGGCATTATCATGAATGTGTGTGCTGGCTGCCCTGGAGGCTATCTTGACTACCACATCTGGCATTCCTCACAGCTGTATCAGGGTTTGCAAGGGGGGACATCCCATATGGCCATTTAGTGGGGGATGCAGGCTATGCACTGGAGCCGTGGTTGATGACACCCATCAGAAATGCACACACACCCACACAAGAATGCCATAATGGGGCATACGTACAAACCAGGATCATTATCGAGCATATGTTTGGGATGCTCAAGTCATGGTTCTGCTGCCATGACATATCCGGTGGAGCTTGCAGTACTCTCCAGCCACATGTACACACATGGTCATAGTATGTGCCATGCTACACAATATGATCCTGCGGAAACAGCTGCAGCCAGAACAAAATGGGGAAGGGCCACACAGCCCCCCCATTGCCAAGGCCTCCACAGGCACAGAATGACTTGAAGGAGGAACATCCTGCCCCTGCCCCTGTAGGCAGACGGAGATGATCCCAGTATGCCCTGGCCTTGGCAAAGAGGCAACGCAAAGCACATACACTGACATTGTAGGTCCCCAGGGACTGATCTCTCTCTCCATGTCTGACTTGCCCAAACAGTAAAATGGATACCAAATATCACACTACCTATACCTGACCATGTATAGGCAGTGTATTGTGTGCGTCTGACATAGTCAGCCTTCAAGAACCATGCTCACAACAGCTGCAGGCACAAGATAAGCCAGTTTCTGTAATAAAATAAAGTAATGAAGTGGAATTATCTATGGTATTGATCAAGCATGTATGGGAATGGGATGGCTAACTGGGATAGCAGCAGACAACTGACAGCTCTATGGGACAGCAGGATGTGTATCCCCAGTACTGCTTTGCCCACACCATGCAGTATCAGCCTAGTCAACAAATACCATTGCAGTATATGCGGTGAGCCAAATAACTGGGGAGGGGGTCATAGGCCACATGCATGGATGTCAAAGTGGAGGTCCCATACCCAACACCAACCACACACAGCAAATCAGCTATAGACAACCATACAGAAATGTCTGGCAAAGGCCCCCACATGACGACATCCATGAAATCCCCACCCACAGACCTTTACACAGTGATATCACAGCAGGACTGGAAGTGGCAGTCTGGCTTTGAAAAGTAAGAAGTCTAAAACTACAAATGTCTATGCAGAACAATCTGACCTGTGGTAGATACTGTTATGGCTGTAGTCTGAAAGATAGGGTACACCACTATGCTACATGGGATCAAAATGTTAAGCAAATATCAGCACAGTCTGTGCAGATATGTATCATGTACAGTCGTGTGACCTCCCCCATAGTCCCATAGAAATGCAGTAACATGTTCCTAGACTTAAGCATCATCCAGCTGTCACTCAGAGTGATGGTGCAATAGTAACAGAAAGCAATTGTCAGTAACACCCACAGTCAACTTACTGGTGCCATCCCAGGGGTGTCTCCTGCCAGCAGCCTGGGAACATATTATCATTAGAATGCACTGCCCTGCTAAGATGGCCTGCATCTGTCTCACCTGGTCTACAGGTCTCTGGCAAATGCCTATGTCTCACCAACAGTGCCCTTTAGGGAGTGTCATGGGGTCCATAACACCAGCATAACACAGTCAACAAAATGCAAAGAAATGCTATGCTGACAACTGCTAGAAGCAAACCTGCCAGCCTCAAGGAACCAGAAATCAGGACAAAGCCATGAATAATGGGGTGATGAATGTCCAGTGAAAAGGACATATGTGAAATACTACTCTAATAATGTTATAATGTCAATGGAATGATTTCTAGTAGCATGGAATATCTGATGGGTACGAAGTCTGAAACTGCAATGTCAACTGTCAGTAATTTCTGACTTCAACCCTGAGTGACTTGCAAAACACTTTTGCTGGAAAGCCACACTTGTTTGGATAACCAACAAGATATATGAGTCATAGATGTGGACATTCTGTGATACTCTGTACAGTTGACAGCCAGGGCTAGAAGTTTAAACATGGGAATGCACTCACTGCAGGCAGGCCTATCCCTGGAAGATGGTGACATGTCTGCACCCACATAATCGTGGGCCACAGCTATGGGGAGTAACACACCCCTCCCTCATCACTCATCCTATGCAACATCTTGACCCCAACATGTAGACCTCTAAGCAAAATGAGGTGGCCCATACATATATGTGTGACAAACGCACACCTCCAGGCTGGTCAACCAGTCTGACAAACACAAGACCCTCCAAGTGCAGTCAACCATTGAGGAGAGCCCAGTGCAAAGTACTCGTAGCTATAGGCAAACATATCTGCCCAGGGCACACACACACACCCCACATATCCTATCGCCAACAAATCTATCTGGAGTCTGCCTGTTACTCTGATCCTGTCTGACTTATATTACCCAACTGTGGACTGGATATCAGACCAGGCCAGAACATAAATGCACAGAGATTCCACCATTGTAATATATCACCAAGGTGCTGGACCATTTCCACAGCACCAGCAGTCAATTGCTTGTAGGCACACCCTTCAACAGGTGGATTGTGCAAGAACGCATAGCATTTGGCCCACAAACCTTGTGTGTGCATCATCCATCCTTGTATTCCTCTGGTAAATCACTGTGATGATCTGAGGAGGAATGTCAGGAGGTACTGAAATAATACATGACAATGTCAAATGGCATATATGACAGAGGTCTGCTAAAACAAGCCCTGTAACCTTAGCAACCCATAGATTACTGAGAGAAATTGTCTCACTCATCATATGGCCCATTGTCCCCACATTTTGATAGGCTATCTCCAGATATCCTGCACCAACAGGTTGAGAGGTATGGCTGTAGCACACAACAAACCAGAATGGAGTAAAACAATCCCTGGAACAGAATGCCACATGTTCTACAGAAGGACACACTTGGAATGCTCATACACTTAGAGAAATGTCAGTAGGATCTAGAAATGAACAGACCTTCCTCACCCAGTGCACTTCCCATTGCCTCACCTTAGCAGTCCTGAAGATGTCTGTCACCAAAGAAGCCACTTTTGTTATGCCTAGCCCCATAAGATCTGTGGCACATGTGACAACTGCATAACACAATAGTACAAATAACTGGTTAGGTAGGAGTTCTACTCTCAATCCTTACAAATGTAGATGTGTGTGTGTGTGTGTGTGTGTGTGTGTGTGTGTGTGTGTGTGTGTGTGTGTGTGTGTGTGTGTGTGTGTGCGTGTGTGCGTGTGTGCGTGTGTGTGTGTGTGTGTGTGTGTGTGTGTGTGTATGTCTGTGCGTGTTCACAACTAAAAGCTTTTGGGTCCATTCAAACCCAGTACACTTCCCCTTTCCCAACTCAAGCAGTCCTGCAGATGTCAGTCATCAGCCCCATAAGCTCTGTGGCACATGTAATAACTGAATAACATGATAGTACAAATGATTAGCTAGGCAGGAATTCTAATCTCAGTCCTGACAAATTTAGAAGTGTGTGTGACAGTTGTGTGTAAGACTGAGAGAGTTGTGTGTTTGTTTATAGGTGAAACAGTTTTATGCCATTCCCACCCTCGACACTTCACGGTGCCCCACCTTTTCAGTCCAGATGATGTCAGTCCCTAATCAGCAACCTTGGCCAGCTATTAACTCTATAAGCTCAATTGTGTGTGGGATAAATACTTAACACTATAGTATAACTGACTAGTTTAGCAGGGGGTCTACTCTTGTATCTGACAAATGTATGTGTGAGTGTGTATGTCTGTTAGTAGACGTATTTTGATATGTTTCCCACCCACTGCCCTACTTTAACAGTCCTGCTGATGTCATTCCCTATATCAGCACCTTTGGCCAACTCCCAACCCAGTAAGCTCTGTAGCATGTGTGGTAACACTATGGCACAAATCACTTGTTAGGTGGGGGTTCTACTCTCACATCTGGTAAGTGTGTGCCTATTTGTAAGACAAAGTGTTTTGATAAGTTTAACACCCACTGCACTGCTTTATCAGTCCAGCTGATGTCATTTTCTTTATAAGTTCACAAGTGTGTAGTAGGAAATGGCCCAGGAGCCTTAACAAGCCTAGCACATAGAAGGACCCTGCCATTGTACCACCAGATGTTATGTCCCAGTACCTGTATCAAGTATAGCCACTGCTGTGATCCTTGTGTTGAACTGTCTATTTTCATTCCACTCATAAAGATTTCTCTGGAACAGGGTCAGCTAGGTTCGCTGCATGACATGTATGGGAAGTGTATTCCAGGGCATGTGCAGTCTCTTGGTGAGGGACCTGTCCCACCAGCATGTTGTGGTGATTGTAGTAGTGAGGTAGAGGTCTCTACAGTGTGTGGTGTGGATGGATTTATATATAGTATTTCTAAACCAGCTGGGTCAGACATGGCTTTGTAAGTCAATCACAGATAGTTGCTAATTAGTTGATATGACACAGAGAATAGCTTGGGTCTTCTGAGGCTGTCTTTGTATGATGTGTGTTTAATGATAGGAACCCCTTTGTGAGGTGCTTCTGTGGCTTGTCCAGCTGTAGCGGGTGTCTAGTGAGGTACATGGCAAATGGGCCATAATACTTGGGGAGTGTTCTAATGATGGAATAGTAGACAGAGATCATTACCTCTGTCTTCCTTGATGCAAAACCCTTGGTAATGCAATGTGCCATATAGAAGGACTTACTGACCACAGTGGCAATGTGGTGCTTGAAGGAGAAGTTGCTGTCAACCTATGTCCCCAGATCTCTTATAATGCCTATAGTGTTCATTGGGCTCCCATTGATGTCGAACTTACTGGGAACTGAGTGTTTTACCAAAGGGGATGAGGATGCATTTGATGGTGTTAAGTTGCTGGCCATGAATTTGACATGACTCATTGGTCTCAGTGAGGCCTTTCTGTAGGATGCCTGCATCACTTGTGGAGTTCATGATAACTCCCAGCTTGCAGTCCTCTGTGAACTTGGTCAGCCAGAGTTCCTCTGTGTTGGGCTGGACTCCTGAGAAGTAGATGCTGGACAGGACACTATCTAGTACTGATCCCTGTGGACTCCACTTGTGACTGCTTGCCAGTCTGACTTGGAGTTTGCCACTGTCACACTGCGTGTTCTGTCAACCAGTTTGCAAACCACCCACTGATATGGGGGTTGATGCCTAGTTTGTTGGATTTATCAATAATCCCTGACTTAGAAATGGTATCAGAAGCCTTGGCCAGATTGAGGTAGGCTGTATGCAGTGCCTTACTGTCATACACAGCCCCGGTGACTCACTGAAAGATGTCAACCAGGTTGAGCAGGCACGATCTGCCATTCACAAAGCCAAATTATGTGGGGTCCAGAGTTAGGAGATCACCCATATCTTTGTCAATCAGGTCCCTGATGATGCTCTGATACCCATACATAGTAGACTTGTCAGGCTAAGGGTTTAATAATCCCCAGGGTCTGTAGATGCTAACCCTTTATGGAGAGGGATGACTGTAACAGTGTGCAATTTTGGAAGGACAAAGCCTGAGGTGAGGCTGTGACTGACCAGGGCACACAGATGTGGTGCCAGGTCTCTTTGTATGTCATGTAGAATACAGCCACGGATATGTTGGGGTCCCATGGAAGCTCCATCCTTGCCTGTGGACAATGCAGGTCTAACCTGGCCTGCAGTAATGCTGGGTGCCTGGCATTAATCTGCCATTGTGATTGTCCCCTTAGGGGGTGAGATGGGTAAAGATGGCACTAAATGTGCTTGCAAGACTGCGGCCAATATCTGTTGTCTCAGAATAAGAATTAGCACTGTGCAGTAACTCACAGCACTTGTAGTTATTGCTATGGAGGTTGTTTCTATAACAATCAAAGGCTTTGGTGATTTTCATGAGTGTCTTCTGCAATTCTGCCTTCATAGCTGCCCGTAGGTGATACCATGAGGGATACCAAGTTTTGTTTGAAACTAATATGGAGGTTCACCATTATTGGGGCACCATCTTTTTCTGCAACAGTGTCCTCCTTCTGTTGTACACTTTAGTAATGGCAGGGGACCATCACATTGGCTTCCAGTGTTTGGAGGACAGTGTCTGTTTTCTGTTGGCTATGGCTAGTACCATGCATCCATGTGCATTTTTGTGCAGTGCATATGTGCGTGATGTGACAGTCATTCAGCTACTTTCTATTGGCATGGGTGGAATGAAGTCAACCACCCATTTTTCTGACTGCAATGTTAGCATTGGAGAGTTTTTGCAAGGTGGTTACTTTTGTAGTGAGTGTTGGTGAGATATTGAGCTCCACATTGATTACATCATGTTGGGATCTGTCCAGGTAGGGATTGACAACTGTGGTTGAGCAACAGTCCCATATGTAAGTAATCAACACAGGTCAAGGTTGTTGCATCCTCTACTCGGGTCGGTATGAGCTGTCCAGGGCATTGGAACTGATAAATTTCATGAAGCATTGGGCCAGTGCACTGGCGCTTGACTATTTTCTCCAGGTGATGGAGGGGTAGTTGAATTCTCCTACTATGTCAGTGTTGGGTTGGACCTTCATAGAATCCAGGGTGTTGAGGAATGTGTATTGACAGTCTAGGGACATAGCTGGGGACCGATAGCAGGCTATGGTTTGGATTGCACTATTCCCCAAAGTCAGTTTTACCAGAAGTACCTCCAATGCATTATGCTGGGATACTAGTCTGGAGGTGTGCATATCCATTATGAATATGGAGACAACACCACCTGCAGAGGTGTGGTCCATGTCTTGGTGCTGACAGCTGTGGAATGCATCATAGCCTGTTAGTGCAGGGCTGCTGTCTGCTGCTGTAAACCACCTCTCCATTACAGCACAAATGTCAATGTCCTCCACTTTGAGGAGTACTTTGAGTGACTGCATCTTGACAGTTAGATGTCTGCTGTTGAGCAGAATGGCCTTCAGGTTGCATACATGTCTAGCTGTTACTGTGGTAATTTGATTTGGAACACTGTCTAATAAGGAACTATACGGGTGCCAAGACAGTTACCCTGTACCTGGAAACCCAGGGCTGACAGATTTAGGACATCTCTGGCAAGGGATTGAGGTCTGTCAATCATGTTATCCCAAGCAGAGAGATACTGGAACACCTGAGAATGATACACAACATGTAAGCCAATGTTTCAGTCAATTATCTGTTGATAGTACTGCAGCATCATTCTGGGTGATGGCAGTATACTACTCAAGGCTACTGTCACACCTGCCTGAACCACATAATCTGAGTGTTCAACCATGTCTCTTCTCATGTAGCCCTGGTAGGTGTGTCTCAGGTCACTCACACCTACATGGATGATAACAGAGTGATACTTGTAGCTGTTATGGAGTGGCCTGACTGTGTGTTTGCCATGTGTTGGATGCTGGGACATGATAGACAGTTGGCTGTTACCTCCTCCATAATCAACATAGTGAGTGGGATATCTGTGTGGCGCAGTACTGAGTCACCCATGATTACTGTATTATGCAAGGTGGTCAGCCTTAGGACCACACTGTGTAGGTGACATATGTGTCTTTTGGCATGTGCTATGTCATGGTGTCTGAGTGGCTGTCTGTCTTGCTGGTCTGCACTGTTTGTGTAAATGTCCATTGAGTGCCCCTGTAAAGGTGGGTTTGTGGCTTTTCAGTGTATGTCAGAGTTGTCATAGTGGGTGTTGTGGTGAGCTATGCTGTTCACATGGTGTGATACATGTGTTGATCTTATCCTCTTGACCAGCTAGTCCAGTCTTTGGTGGAGAGTGCATATTTCTACATTTGGTGATATGGGGTAACTCTCATTGGTCTGAGTGTGTGGAGTTTAGAGGAGAGGGTTATCTGTGTACATGAGGCAGTTGCAACAGTGCCTCAGAATAGACAAGTGCACCAGGTTAATGGGTGAAAGCACAGAAAACTGCACTTCAATCATGCCAGGAGGGGTGTTCATAAGTAGTAAGTACTGGGGCTAATTCCATGATGAACGAGTACTGCTGATGGCTCCCAGGTGTGATACACTTATTAATACAATAACCTGTTGAAGTGCCAAGCTATAATGCTATTTGAAGTGCAAGACAGAAAGAACTAGCAAGATGTACGGGAGAAACTGAAGGCAGATTTTCCTTACCTCAGCTGTGCAGTCCAGTAAGCTCTGTAGTGAGTGCAGTAACTGTGTAACACTATAGTACAAATAACTGGATAGGCAGGGGTTCTAATCTCAATACTGGTAAGTGTGTGTGTGTGTGTGTGTGTGTGTGTGTGTGTGTGTGTGTGTGTGTATGTGTGTGTGGTGTGAGAATGATGTACGGTGTAGGTTATACCATTTTGACTTGTGTGCCACCCTTTACACTTCCCCTCCCTCCAATTTAGTAGTCCTGTTGATGTCATTCACCTTATAAGTACCTGTGGACTAAGTGATATTGTGTAAGCACTGTGGTGTGTATGATAACTGTGTAACACTATAGTAGACATGACTAGATAGGCAGGATTTCTAATCCCAATACTGGCAAGTGTGTGTGAGAATCATGTACTGTGTGGGTTATACCATTTTTGACTTGTGTACCACAACTTGTGTGCTATGACTTGTGTGTGTGTGTGTGTGTGTGTGTGTGTGTGTGTGTGTGTGTGTGTGTGTGTGTGTGTGTGTGTGTGTGTGTGTACCATACATGGCAGGTAACCACCTCCTGATGCCATTACTTTATATTGTGTGGTAATAGCATCTGCCTCACATGCAGCATGTGAAACCATTGTACAGGCCATGCCAGTCCTCTGTACAGATGTGTCTAGAACATCCAGATGTTTAGAACCTATTAGTGCTCTGTCTGCCTTAATGATGCTCGTGTATGTGATATAGTTGCCAAATAGGCCACAGTGAGTGTACTGACACATATGGCAGCATCAGGTATCATACCTGACTGAAACAGCATACTGACAAAATGTGTGCTACCCTCACACTTGTCCAGGCTTGTAGGTGCAATACATGAGTCCAGATGCTTGGTTTTACAAGTTAACTCTTCATGTCATGGGTCACATTAAAGGCTGGAAAAGGTGTGGACTGACATACTGTGGTCTCAATCAGTATATATCAGAAACAAATGGCATCTTAACAGGTGTGTGTATAAATTTTATATCCACTGTATAGCAGTAATGTTTCACACATGTCCCTATCTTAGTCAGTTTATCCAACACATTTTGCTGGTGTTTGTCCAGATGTTTTGCACTGACAGGTTGTGAGGTATGCTACAGGAATGTTACATTCTCTTCAGATAGGCCCCTGTGGTGACCACTGTGATGCAATACAATTAAACCTACCACAAGTGAACATGCACATAAAGCAATATGGCTATTAGTCATAGTAACTTGCATGCCCTCCACATGCCTGGAGTATTGCCAAAGAAAAACTGAACAATCCCATACCCATCAGCTTCAGGCTGCTGTCCCACATGCAGTCCAGAGTGACCTATGTCTTTGTGGGAAAGAGATATTGTCAGCAGACTCACATGTGCCCTTAGAAAAGGATGGATGCAGCATGTCTGCACATTTACAGTACAACTGCCAATACCACACAATTTGCTGTCCTTCACCACAGATTGAATTTCTGTGCATTAGAAATCCCCATCCACAACTGCAATCTGACCTGGCACGTGCATGTAGATTATATACAGATACAAGTATGTCTCATACAGTAGTCTACTAATCCCGACTGGGACCTTACCTGCATGCTGCTTGTCCATTAAGTAGGTTCAACCCACTTCCAGCAAGTGGGGCTTTGTACCCCTATGTTGTACTGTGATGGGTGGCCCAAGTTTTGGCAAGGAGCTCCTCATTTGGTGTCAGTGGAGGCTGCATAGCTGGGCTCCCACCTGTGGTTGTGGGGTCCGCATGGTGTATGTGTATGCAGGCCCACCTAATTTACCCTGTGGACAGGGTCATCCCACAAGGTGCTCCTCTCTCGCAAATGTTGCTGGCCTCAGCCCAACAGTATTGTGTGTTTCTGTATTATGGTTTTCATTATCAGGTTGCATTCCACTGGTGAAAAGCTCTCCTGCTGGTGATGTGACATTACACCTGGTAGACACTAACATGGAAACACATCACAGGACCCCATACATTTGGCAACAGTATGTCCAGTACTGGCACATGTTCCTTGAATACCAGTAGCCAACACTCACAAACATACTAGTAGCCACCACTCACAACCCGCAACATACCCCTGTAATCTATCAGCACAGTATCAGCTTGCATTGCACTCCTGGTCCTGATGAGTCATACTGCCCGCATTGAGGACAAGTTGTTTGCATAATCCATCATTCCTCATTCAGGTCTGTGTAAATGGATGACATTAGCCATCTTCCATGCGGATGGTGTGTGGATGGTGCCGCAGCTTGGTGTGACTACTGTGTGTAATGCTGCTGGGAGCACAAGCCTGAGTTCATGTAGGATGCAGACAGGGATGATATGATGTCCCATGGATACTTACATATGTTGCCTTTCAGTAGGCAAAATGTACCTGCTCACTGGTGATGAGGAGAGGGGTGTGGGTGCAGTACATATCCACCTATAGTGATGCTGAGCCAGGGGGAGATGTTTGCCCTAACCCTATCTGCATCAGATTGCCTGTAGCTATGTTGTGTGTGTATGTGATCTAATTGGCCATCATTACAGGTTGGGTTGGTATGTTTCCTCTGAGACTGCAGACATATGGGAAGATGTCCATGTGATTGTCCCTGGTGGATGTCTCCAATTTGTACTCATAGTTGGCCTTACAGTAATCCACCTGTGATCTCATATACTTGCTCAGACAATGGCTGACTTGATGCCAGGTTGATTCATGCCCCTATTTTTCCTGTACAGACACTATAAAGACCATGCCTGTGGTTTGTTTAATGCTGCTGTCCAGCAAAGGGAATTACTCTACATTGGTGGAGGCAGGTATGACAAGTAAGGTATTCCTGAGTCCATACAGCCATGTATGTGTTCAATCAGTTGTTTGTAGTGGGCATGGCCACAAAGTCATAACACAGTAGGACACCTGTCCAACTTGGTAATGATAATCATACTTATTGTACTACCCATGGCTGTGTCAGGGCAATAGAACAAACAGTAGCTGTAGAAATGTCACTTTTTTGGGTGCACAGTAACTAAGATTACACACATGTGCAACATGTACAGCTGTTTTAACTGACATTTTGCATCCCATGTCTGTTCTCATGAGGTGGACACATACATCTACTCATGCTGACATGTGCATAGCTAATACCTCACATACATGTCTGTTCTATGTCAGTATGGCACACTAAATTCACACTCTTTCTGTGCAGTCATCCCTCTCAACCTGTTACAGCAGGACATCTGTATCATGCCATGCATACATGGGTGCAATGGAACAAAATCAGTGACAGTGTCTTAATATTGTTGTAACATACTTGAGTCATTCAATAGCACAGTAGCCTTTGCACTGACAGGCATCCCCTGGAGGATGTCCAACAGTCATATGACAGGAAGAGAGGGGAAAGGCTAGGAGGGTGGTATTGAGGATAAGAATTGTTAATGTTGGGATTTTGAGTGGTATAGGGACCAGGTTAGCTGATATGATGGCCAGGGGATGGTTGATATATTGTGTGTGTGTGTGTGTGTGCAAGAGACCACATGGAAAGGAAGTATGGCTGGGTGTAAGGTAGGCACATCACTGTTGTGCTATCAAGGTGTGGTCTGGAGGTGGAAGTGGGTAGGGCTTCTGCTGAAGGAACTGTATGCCAAGAGTGTTTTTTGGAGGATGACATAAGTGTCCGACAAAGTGATGTTTCTGAAGCTGTAAGCTGATGTGTAATGATGACTGTTGTTAGTGCATATGCTATGCAACTTGGTTGTGCGATGGATAAGAAAGAGAATTGTGATATCAGTTGAATTACATGGAGATAACTGTATCCAAGGGTAACAGACTGGTCATTGCAGCAGATATCAATGGGCATGTTGGTGAAGGGAACAGAGGGGATGGGGAATTGATGGGTATGTATGATTTTAAAAGGAGTGGAGATTGTGAAATGGTAGTGGAGTTTGCAAAAAGGATGGACATGGCTGTGATAAATATGCACTATAACATGTAAGAGGAGCATAGGGTGACATACAAGAGTGGAGTAAGATGCACAGAGGTAGAATATATCCAATGTAGGAGGGTCAATTTGAAGGAGATTGATGACTGTAAAGTGGTGACAGGGGAAAGTGTATTTAGGCAGCAGAGAATATTGGTATGTGAGATGATGTTGGTGATCGAGATGAGGGGGTGTGTGGGGGCAGCACCAAGGATCAAATGGTGTGAATTGGAAAAGTGTGCTTGTGAGGTGGAGTTCAGGCAAGAGTTGAGACAGGCACTGGGTGACAGTGACAATCTAACAAATATCTGGTTAAGTACAGCAGAGCTGGTAAGGGAGACAGCTAGATGGGTGCTTGGGGTAACGTGGATGGAGGAAGCAGTACAAGGACACCTGTTGGTGTACTGAGGAAGTACGAGACAGTATACAGAGACAAAGTTTGGGGAAGAAGGAGTTGGATTGTCAGAGAGATGAGGAAAGCAGGCAGGAGTATGAGGAGATGATGTGCATGGCAATGAGAGAGGTGGCAAAGGCTGAGGATGGGCATATATAGAGTTCAATGACAGGTTGTAGAGTAAGGAGGGATGGAATAAATTGTACCAATTGGCTCGACAGATGCACTGAGCTATCAAAGATGTGCAGCAGATAAGGGTGATAAAGGATGATGAGGTATATGTACTCACAAGTGAGGAGAGTGTGTTGAACACATGGGCAGTGTACTTTGAGAGGCTGATGAATGAAGAGAATGAGACAGAGAAGGTTGGATGATGTGGGTATAGTGAATCAGGAAGTGTAATGGCTTACCAATGAGGATGTAAGGATAGCTATGAAGAGGATGAATACTGGCAAGCCTGTTGGTCAACATTACATCCCTGTGGAAGCATGGGGTTGTTTAGGGGAAATGGCAGTGGTGTGTTAGCCTGACTGTTTGCTGATATCTTGAGAAGTGTGAGATTGCATGAGGAGAGGAGAGAAAATGCTTGGTTACCATGTTAAGAATGAGATTGATGTGCAGAGCTGTGATAACTACAGAGGGATAACATTGACCTGTTACAGCATGAAGTCATGGGTAGGAGTAGTGGAAGCTAGGTTACGCAGGGAGGTGAGGAGTACTGGTCAGCAGTATGGTATCATGCGTGGAAAGGGCACTACTGATGTAATGTTTGCTCTGAGACTGTTACTGGTGGAATACAGAGGAGGTCAGGAGTTGCTCTATGTCTCTCTGGACTTATGGAAAGCATATGACAGGGTGCCTAGACAGGAGGTGTGGTATTGTATGATGAAGTCACGAGTGGAAGAGATATCTGTAAGAGTGGTACAGGATATGTACAAGGGTGGTGTGCATTGAGGTCTGCATTGGGATTGATGGATGTGTTTAAGTTGGAGGTGGGATGACATCATGGATCAGCTGTGAGCCCTTTTTGATTTGCAATGGTGATGGAAAGGTAGACAGACAAGATCATACGGGAGTCTAGGTCGACTATGTTGTTTGCAGATGACATTGTGATCTGTACTGAGAGCAGGTAACAGCTTTTCGAGACCCTGGAGAGGTGTACATATGATCTAGAGAGGAGAGGAATGAAGGCCATCAGCATTAGAACAGAATATTTGTGTGCGAACAAGAGGGAGGATGGTGGAATGTTGAGGATGTATGGAGTACAGTTGGTGAAGGTGAATGTGTTCAAATGACTGGGATCAGCATTTCAGAGTAATGAGGACTACGGAGGACAGGTGTAGAAGAGAGTACTGGCAGGATGGAGATGGTGGAGAACAGTGTCAGGAGTGATATGTGACAGATGAGTACCAGTAAAAATGATATGTAAGGTCTACAAGAGGGTAGTGAGACAACCTATGTTATATGGGTTGAAAACAGTGGCACTGATAAAAAGGCAGGGGCCAGAGCTGCACTTGGCAAAGTTACAGATGTTATGATTTGCACTGGGTGTGACCAGACCTCCCAACCGTACTGAATTACTCGGCTTTTACTGAGTTTTATGGTCCAAATGAAGGGGTGTCATGATTCCCGAGTGGCACCCCTTCATTTCCGATTTTTTTGCTTTGTTTTTTTAATTTTTGCGCTGTCAGTGCTGACATCATCACATGCGCGATGACTTCAGCTCAGTCATGCTACCAGCCATCAGAATTGAGCTTAAGTTGCTCATGTCTTCATTTCTGGCTGAAAACAAGAAACACGTAGATGCCAGTGAATTAACACCAAAACCGAAAAAAATACATTGGGGGCTCCCAATAAGGGGAACGAGTCATAGAAAAAGTTTATTCGAACTAAAACAGATTAATACTTTCAATAACCAACTAGCATTTACAACAAACTAAAACAGATTAACGCTTTCACTGAACAACTAGCGTTTTCGTAACAACTTCTTCAGATACATTTCACAGTATAACAGACCTTTATATATTTAATTGAATAAAAATGTAAATGCTGACATTGGTCCATCTAGTAATTGGTTAATTACGTAACAGAATCTTAAAGGACAAGTCTCTAAAACTTGAATTTGATTTAAAACCTGCCTATTGATGTCTGTTAGCAACATCATGTACAATAACAATGACAAATATACAGTACCATTGTAAAAATGTGCAGTAACAATTATAAAAAATATATATATCATAATTCAAGTTAATAAATTTAAAAAATATAAATATAAATACAGAAAGTAATAAAAATAAAAATAAAAATATGAATATTAATCACCCTTTTGGTAAAAATAATAATGATAAATATATATATTGTAATTTATAATTTGGCATGCCTTAATTTCAAAACTGGCTTAATAGAAAATATGTCATTGAGCCCTGGTGGTCTTGATGCATCTAAGAATATTTGCCAAAAGAGTTTGCGGTATTCTAACCGTGTCTCCCACATACCACCTCTAATGTCCTTGGCAACTACTTCCAAAACAAAGAATGTAAAACTTGCGTCATTGCAAACCATTTTATGATGATGAAGTTAGTTTTTGTTATTCGCCTTACTAATTTCATAAAGGTGTTCATAAATTTGTGTTTTCAATTTCCTGTCTGTCTTGCCTATATAAAAAGAATACCACAATTTACACAAGGCAAGATATACTAGTCCACTAGTGTGGCAGTTGGCATAACAATTGCTGTTTAAAATTTTGTTTCTACTGGGTATTCCTATTTGAGATGCATTGTACAAAAAGCTACATTGAGAACAAGCACCGCATTTATAGGTGCCTGTTCTGGTTCCTTGTTTAAATTTACTTGGATTCTGTCCAAACTCAAAAAGATTTTTAAAATTTAAGTCCTTCCTATATGTAAAAACTTGGGGACTATTACATAGCAAATCTATATCAGTAATTTCTTTAAATTTTTGTCATTCCTTATCTACAACTTTCTTTATAACTCCTGAATCTCCATTAAAGTCAAGAACATATGTATCCTGTCTGTTTATGTCTGTGTATGTAACATTGGAAGTTGTTCCAGTATCAGTTGTTACAAGATCCTGTCCGAAAATAGGTGAGAATCTGTGTGTTCTACCTTCAATAACTTCCGTTTTCATTTGCTGAATCAGGTATAATGGGTAGCCCCTATCTTTGAACATGTCACATACTTTGTCACATCCGGCAATAAAAACATCATCTTCGGATATCATCCGACTAACTCTAACAAGTTGACCTTTTATTAAATTCTTCTTCTGAAAAAAAGGATGTCCACTCTTGAAATTAAGGTAATAATTTGAGAATGTAGATTTCCTGTAGATTTTAGAAGAAAATCTATCATTCAACTTAGAAATATTGACATCCAAATAATTAAGTACATCATAATTAACATTATAAGTAAAATCTAGAAAACTGGTAGTACCTTTGAGGTATGTCAAAAATTCTAAAAATCTCTCTTCTCCTGCTGTCCACAAAATACAAATGTCGTCTAAAAAACGTTTGTATAGAGTCCAACATTCCTTGAGCTCACTATTCAGAACATAAATATGTTCCCACCAAGACAGCACTATATTGGCATAGGTTGGGGCACAACTGGCTCCCATAGCTACGCCTCTAGCTTGTTTGTAAAATTCACCCTCATAGTACATAAAATTGTTTGTTAAAATAATCTCCATCAAAAGGAGTATTGCAGTAAAATCGCTGTTGGAAAATTTACCAAAGGTAATCATATACTCTTCCAACCAAAGTAGACCAAATTCGTGTGGTATACTGCCAAAAAGATCAACTACATCCAATGTAATGAAAAGCAAGTTTTCATGGTAAAGTTCTTGCTTTAAGTCATCAGACATTAAGACATCAATAGGCATGTTTTAAATCAAATTCAAATTTTAGAGACTTGTCCTTTAAGATTCTGTTACGTAATTAACCAATTACTAGATTGACCAATGTCAGCATTTACATTTTTATTCAATTAAATATATAAAGGTCTGTTATACTGTGAAATGTATCTGAAGAAGTTGTTATGAAAATGCTAGTTGTTCAGTGAAAGCGTTAATCTGTTTTAGTTTGTTGTAAATGCTAGTTGGTTGTTGAAAGTGTTAATCCGTTTTAGTTTGAATAAACTTTTTCTACGACTCGTTCCCCTTATTGGGAGCTCCCAGTGTATTTTTTTTTCGGTTTTCATTTCTGACTGGCCAAAATTGAATTGCAAGCAGGTGGGAATGGGGAAACAGCAGCACTTGTTTACGACAGAGGAGAGGAACTTGTTTGCGTGCGATAATGGCAGAATTGCAAAGTTGGAATGGCAGAGGAACTTGTGAGCAGGGATAATGGCAAAGCTGGAATGGCAGAGGAAGAGGAAATACTCATTTCAGGGGAAACAAGACTCAAGTAAGGAAAGGTGTGTGTGTGCGTGTGTGTGTGTGTGTGTGTGTGTGTGTGTGTGTGTGTGTGTGTGTGTGTGCGTGTGCGTGTGTGTGTGTGTGTGTGTGTGTGTGTGTGTGTGTGTGTGTGTGTGTGTGTGTGTGTGTGTGTTTGGTCTTGGAGTGACTTAGTGAACATAAAATTTCATTGCAGCTTGAATAGGAACCCATAGTTTCATATATAGACCTGTGTTAGTCATGTATTTATGGAACATATAAAGCAAAGATTTTCAATATAGGAAGTTAGACTCTGCCAATATTAAGGATTAAACTATCCACATGAAATGTATGTATTGTATGTGGTTAATGTTGCTAAGTAGAAAAACAAGAGAAAACAACATTAACTGGATATAACTTAATACACTTTTTGGATGGGTGACTGATAATTCCTAAGAAGGTTATGTAAAACTGTAAATATGTAGCATTCTGTGGCCTTGGTAAGGGAATAGAGAGTGAAGTGGTTGGTTGACAATGTGGAAGGAAAACTAACTGAGAACTAGTAAAGTGAATATGTGAAAATGAGTTGTGTTAATTGCTATTATTGTCATGCTGACAATGGAAAAATAAAATAGAAATTGAGTCACACTGTATGTTAATGATCTTTTCAAATCGTTGTTGCAAACATGGCTTGTTGAGTTTCTAATGAGCAGACTAGATGAAATGGCTAATGATAGCAAGGCAAATGTAATATTTCACAACAATATTGTAAGAATAACAGATATATGGCTCACTGGTAGCATTCTAGACCTGCACTCAATATTCTCATTTAAGGAGAACAATGTCTTATGATTATAAAGGCCACCACATACACTGAGCACATTTTTTGGAAGCTGATGATTTAAATAATCTTTGGAAATGCAATATAAACCTAAAGATTGACAGTGATAGAAAAGATGAGAAGATTTGCAGCAATGTATTTTTTAAAGATAATGTGTCAGCCATGAGTGTTTGTACACTGATATAGAGTCTAGAGAAAATTGAATGGAATCATCTATTAAAGGTAAACATCACAAAATGAGAAGGTTGCTGGAAAGAGAATAGTAACAATGTAACAGTTTAGGAAATGAGCTAAGTGTATGTAACATGATTATGGGCAGTATGGAATGAATGGGGATGAATGAAGGTTAGAGGTTAGAAGATGTTCTCAATTTTACTGTCTTTGACAAGATGCTTCCATTTACTCCTGCTGTCATTGGAAGATGAGGTACTTGATATAAGCAAGATGAACATATGAACTTAGTTTATGGGAAATGCTCTGATAAAGAAAAATTACTAGAACATAATGCTCTGTGTTACATTAGCACCAAATTAAGTACAATGTGTTATCAAGATGAAATGTTATTTTTTTATTGATTACGGTAATAGGAATAGTAAGAGATTGTTACTGATATTTGTTTTAGGAAGATTATGTTTCTTTTTAACACTGTGAATTTTCAAGACCGCTAAAGAAGTTTTTTTTTTTTTTTTTTTTTTTAATGTTGACCTTGCAGTGATTAATCATTTCAGTATAACATTTTTGTAGTGATAGTTTATCTACCAGGACATGTATTTCCTGGTGAGTTTCCTAAACATACATACCTAATGCATGAATGACCACTAAACAACATTTTTCAGTGGATTATTTCTCTCTGAGTCACACCAAGAAATAGACTTCTTTGCTAATCATCTCAAACTTGAAGTACAATTTTTTAAAGTTAGATGCTTCCTCCATTTTTGGATTCAGGAACTAATGAATTATTTCCTTTAAGTCAAAAAGTAAAGGCAGACACCTCTTCTGCAGCTCCTAACAGAAGGCTTGTATGTTTCTTGTTTTGTGTGCAAGGGGCCAATGATTTGAAAACAGCCCAAAGGTAATATTTATCCACCACTGGACAGATGCATTTTCTTTGGATATGGTGTTGGTTTCAATGTTATTTCAATGAATGTGAGTTTCAAGGGCAGATAAGTTTTAATGCCAGGCCTATTTTCATTGTGAAACAGTATTGCTTTGTTTACCAGATGATGTCTGTTAGTTTTTCTGCATTGTTGTGCTGTAAAATGTAAAAATAAAATCCAAATAATCATTGTAGAAGTAAAGCAGTATGCATACATTAGCATTTATGGTAAACGAGGTGAAATAGACATTGGAATGGCTGCAAGGGGACTCTGGTGCCATATTTTGGTTGTCTGTTCTTCAGTTTGCATTTAAAAGTTGGTATCCACATTTCCGTTGGAGTGGGTGGGGTTACGCAATTATGTACGCAGATTAGATGTTAATCAGCATACAGATTTGTACCTATTTTTCATGGGTCTTGTCCAGATTTTTGATGTTTCCAGGTTGAGTGGTATGGGTGTGACATGGGTGCACAGGTTTAGCGATGTATATATGACAGGCTCAGGCCATGTTGGATGGATATGAGACAGTGTTGGAGAAGCAGCATTACATCAGTTTGGAAATGTGCTGAGGAGGGGTGCTGAGTATATTGGGAAAAGGATGGTAAGGATGTAGCTGCCAGGTAAGAGGAAGAGAGGAAGGCGTCAGATAAGGTTTCTGGATGTGGTGAGAGAGGACTTGTAGTTGATTGGTGTGACAGAGAAGGATTTAGTGCCTATGACAGAGGTGGTTTGAATAGATGGCAGCTTGTCTTTTATAGGTAATTCCCATAAACATGTGATAGCCTGAGCACCAAATGGTGTTCCCCAGTTGTTGATTGCATGCAGAGCAGCTGTGTAGTTATTCCAATAGCCAATGTCATGGCAACACACTCCTATAATTGAGTACTCCATGTGTGCATTGGCCCTTTCCCTTACCTGTGTGGAAGAGATCCTGGAGGTGTGTGAGGTAATACCTCTTAGAAAAAGACTTGTGGAGACAAGCCAACTAAATGGTTGAGAAAATTCAAGACTTAGGGGCAAAATGTGAGTATTGCTGTTATATGTTTTGAATAGTGCTTGTTTAAAAGGTTTTGAACATGCTACTTTTGCATGGGTTTCAGTCTGACAAAGTTTTGTGTCTGCATAGCTCTCAACTGTAGGACTATACACATAATGGCCAGAGGTTTGCCTGTCATGTTTGGTCTGTTCCCCAGACAGGTGTTGTCCTTGGCAAATCAGTAGCATACTCTGGTGATTGCAATCAGTACATGCCAACATCCATTTGTGTTTCAGAGTTTATATCCCACAGAAAAGATATGTTACAACAAACCTTGTAACACCAGCAATTCTCTCAGTGTATAACCACAATATTTCAAGTATGGCCATGTTTTTGAGCCTCAGTCCAAAGTTATGACAGGCTTGGTACAGATGCCATACAGTAGGAGGTTGATAGCTAGGGTCTATCATTATTTTGTTCTGTCATTCCTGCTGAGGGGAAAGGGTAGAGAACATGTGGGACTCTGTACATTCAATAGGTTGGTGTATGGAGAATGCTCTTAGATGCCCTTGTAACATATTTTATGTGGGGGAAAGTAACAAGTGTTTTAAAATTAGAATTCTAGAAAATGTGAGGCATATTACTGACAAGGAAGACAGTTCTATAGCTATGCATTTCAATAATTCTCACCATGGGGGTAGTAGTCATAAAAGAACATTTTTTATGTACAGAATTGGTTTAAATTCTTAAATGTGATACTTTATCCCCTAGGGGGTTGAATGTGTAGTGTAATTGGAGGCTGTGAATATACATGTAATTAAGTGTAGTGGGTTACAAGGTACTGCTTTGGAAAAAAATCTGTTTCTCACTTTGATCAAACAGTCATAAAAGAACAATTGTTATGTACAGAATCAATGTATGTTTTTAAATGTGTTACTTTATCCCCTAGGGGGTTGACTGAGGAGTGGAATTGGAGGCTGTGTATTTAAATGTACGTAAGTGTTAATTGCTTCTTCTAATTAAGGCAAGTATTTCTTGTAATGTGCTATTAGTTGAAGGCTTTGGCAAAGGCATCAGAGTTAAATGAACTTGTGTGAATTACTGGCTGTTGTATTATTGTTTACTATCTTCACTCAATGTAGTTGTGTTGCTAAGAGGTCACTGTATACATCTGGCCATTGTGTATGGCCTATCATGGTTTTGTAGCAGCGTGCCGTTCAGTTATTATTTGGACTAGGGGGCAGATGTAAGTGTCATGGGTCCTTTTGTATCCAACTGTGCATACTGGCCCAGTTATGGGTGGTCTATCAGCAGCATATGTTTGTATGGACATTTAAAGATATGCATGTGTATATATATATATATATATATATATATATATATATATATATATATGTATATATATATATTTATATATATATATATATATATATATATATATATATATATATATATATATATATATATATATATATAAATAGAGAGAGAGGTTTACTATCATTATATCATTATGTTGGACCAGACTCGGTTGAATACTGCTTACATCGGCCCACATCTGTGAAAGTTGACAATGCTGAATGCCGACATTGCTGAAGTACATCTCAAATGCGACCACAGAATGGGCTTTAACATGGGTTGAGATAGGGGCGAGATTTGTACTTCGACAATGTCGGGTTTGACATTGTCAACATTCGACCCCCTGCCTTTCATTGAAGCAGATTCATCTGAATCCACTTCAACATAATGATAGTAAACCATATATATAAATATATCTATATATCTATATATATATATATATATATATATATATACGTATATATATATATATATATATATATATATATATATATATATACACACACACACACACACACACACACACACACACACACACACACACACACATCAGTATTTCTTGGTAATATATCTGTATATTGTTATACATATATATGTATCTCCACACATATCTATCTCTGTATATATGTAAATCTTTTTTTTCATGTATATATTTGTAGATAATCATTCCTGATTGCACAGTGTGTCTTTCCTATTGTAAATTGACTGTACTGCATGATATGTTTTAAAAAAACATCCTAACATCTCATAGCTAAGATTCCCTAGTGGTAAATTTTTGTGACTATGGTATATTGCGTCCTGGACTAAGAACTGAGCACGGCTCATTATTTTGTTGCTGGCCAGAAGAAGTGCTGCTGGACACAGAGTGATTAAGGCACTTTTAGGCAGATGTAAGTGGGTTTGCATGGGTTAGCACAATGCTAAGCAGCACTAAAACATGGTTAAACCGATAGGTGCTTAAACTGTGTAAGCTTCCCTTAACAGCACTTACCAGTGTGTAAATATGCTTAGCAGAGCTAACTACTGGTTATCATTTACATTTAAGCAATGTGTAAACCTGTTAAGCATAGCTCAGCCCTGGACACCATTGCTCACATTCCAGTCTCATAAAATAGCAGAATAATGACATTATGTAATAAGTCTATTAAATTTCCTGGAAGCAATGAAATGAAGGTCCCAGCAGCTACAAAGACCATGGAATAAAGTAAAAGTGAATCCACTTCTTTATTCACATACACGTGTACACGTAAAGCGCTTTTCATCTCACTAATAGTGAGACTTTCTCAGACAAAACCTCAGGCACAGTTCGCTCTATTTAACGGAACTTAGTTGCCAGTTAACAATTCATTAATTAATCAATTAATGGCAAAGGATTCACTATAAAAAAACCCCTCCATAACCTAAAGCCCGACCTTTAACATCAGAAATGCATTAATTTAATCAATATTAAAGAAACTAAAACCTACTAATAATTACACCAACCACCATTCCCTAAAAGCATAAAAATGTATATTACATGTTCCCCCAATATCTTAAAGTGTTATTTGATGCTTAAAAAGTTTTTTTAAACTAATGTGAACATACATCCAAACTCATTACAACTTGTACATAAGGTAGAGTTAATGTTTTGTGTTTCATATTTTATATATTTTATATGCCCTCTACCCTCATTTCTCCTGAATTCATCCCTAATGAAATCTTCAGTTAATAAAAATAAAAACATAGTTGTGAAAATAGTTTAAAAGTATGTAAAGAATATATACATATCAAATATAATCATTAAATAATAAACAATGTTAAAACACTCCTATATACACTCCTATATACAACTCTCTGCCTGTCATCTTGACAAACTTTTTAATTTCAATATACACTTGATTGAATAAAACTCATTCAATCTTGGGTACTGGCAGGCCCTAGACCATATTTGCCACATTAATTCAAGTCTTTCTAGCATCAGAGAGTGTGCACCCTCCTGTGCCTGTGTGAGGGACATTACAGAGGTGGTGGGCTAGAAATTCACAGACAGTGGGTGGGAATACTTCACAGGACATTTGGAGACAGTGCAACAACATGGGGGACATATCTCCAGAATTGTGAACAGATTCTATGTCATCATCAGTGCTGTTACACAATGTGGGTTGATTGGTTGACAGGGTTTGTGTGGACATGCATTTAGTGAGTGACATCCTGTCTGACAGTGTTATGTCTCTGACATACCTCTCCACAGGCATGCTGTCCACAGACTGGCCACATGTTTGCCTATGTTTTGTCTGTTACCCAGAATGCTTTTGTCCTTGGAAAATCAGTCAGGGACTCCGAGGAATGCAGTCAGTAAATATTAAAATCCATTGGTATTACTTCCTTCATATTCCTCAGAAATTATATGTTACAACAAACCCAGTAACATCAGCAACTGTCTAAATGTCTGACAGCAATATGTCCAGTCTAGGCCTATGTTTGTATATCTGTCCCCAAATGATGTCAGGTTTTGTCCAGATGTCATGTACTATTAGGATCAGACTATATAGTAGCATTATTTCTTCTCAGCATTCTGAGGTGAACTGTACATTTGAGAGGTCTATGCATGTCTGGCCATTGTTAACATACTGTCGGATTGTGTACACACATCATGTGCACACATTATTTGGGCTGTGTATGGAGGTGGGTAGATGCAAGTGTTATGGCTTCTTTTTTATTTGACTGTGCATGCTGCTCCAGTGTCTGCTGGCCTATTGGCTGTATGCCTTTGTAGTGGCAGACTGAGATGTGTCCTGTACCATGATTCAGACTACACTGAGAATTGAACCACTATATGTAGGGGTAGTGTGTGACTGGAAAACTATTATGTAGTTCTTCACACAGTCCGTATACTCTACTTTTCACCTGACCTACCGGTATGTGACTTACTATGGTGGAATTGGTTGTGGGTATGTACTTTCACACTGGTGCCTGATTTTAGGTGCTGTAAAATCCCCATAGTGCTTGACATCCCAAAGGAGGATGACAACACATTCATTGAGATTGAGATTAAGGCCATGGCTCTGACATCAGTGAGACCTTTCTGTAGGATGACAACATCACTTGGGTAGTTAATAGCTCCCAACTTACAATCATCTGCAAACATTGTCAGCCAGAATCCCTTCATGTTGGCATGGACTTCAGAGAAGTTGATACCAAACAGGAGAGGACCCAGGACCGAACCCTGTGGAGCTCCACACATGACTGATCGGCAGTCTGACTTGAGCTCAGCTACTTTCACACTGTGGGTTCTATGTGTGAGACAGTTTGCAGCCCACCTACTGCTGTTATAGGGGTTGATGCATAGATTAATGCGTTTATCCATGAATGCTGAGAGGGGAATTTTATCAAAGGGCTTGACCAGATTGATGAAGGTTATATGGACCACCTTGCCTTCATCCACAGCTCTGGTGACTGACTCAAAGTTGACCAGGTTGATTGAATAGGCATGATCTACCCTTCACAAAAGCAAACTATGTGGGATCCTGAGACTGGAGATTCCAATATCCCTGTTTCTTAGGTCCATGATGATGCATTCCATAGCTTTGCATGACAGCCTTGTCAGGCTAATGGGGCAATATTTCCCAGAGTCAGCAGCCACTCATCCTCTGTGGAGATGGATAACTGTAGCAGTGCACCAGTTATTAGGGGCAAAGCCTGAGGTGAGGCTGTGATTGAACAGGGCACACAGGTGAGGTTCCAGTTCACTCTGTAGTTCATGCAAAAGACAGCCAGAGATATTGCCAAGTCCAATAGAAACTGTATTCATGGCCTTGGAAAGTGGTGTATTAACCAAAGCAGCAGTACTTCTGGGTGCCTGGCAGTGTACAAGTATTGTGATTGATCCTTTGCGGGTGGGGAGAGGGGTAAAGTTGCCACTGAATCTGTGTGCCAGTACATTGGCAATATATGTTGCCTCTGTATAGGAGTTAACATTGTGCAGTAGCTCAGAGCACGTGTTGGTATTGCCGTGGAGATTCTATACATAACTATAGGAGGACTTGCGGATGTCTTTACAGTGTGCTGCAATTCTGTTTTCACAGCTAGCTTTAGAGTATTTGATGAGAAATCTCATCTTTTTGTTGAGGCTGATAAGGGTTTTTTTTTCCAGTCTTGGGACTTCACCTTATTCCATATCAGTTTCCTCCTTCTGTTGTAGGGTTTCTTTGGGGAGGGGACCACCAGATTGACTTCCTTTTTCTGGAGGGGACATCTTGTTTCTATTGGGTATGGCAGAATTCATGCATTTGTGTATGTGTTTGTACTGCACTGGTGTGTGTTTGGGGGTCATGCAACTAGTCTTCATTTGCATAGGTGCCATGAAGCTAGCCACCTCTGATCTTTGGAGGCCAAAGTTAGCTTTGGAAAGGTTTTTCATGGTGGTTACCTTTGCAGGGGGATGGAAGGGATGAGGATTCCTAAGGTGATATCATTGTGGTCAGATCTAACCATGGCGGAGTTGACTATTGGTGTACAGCAACAGTCGCCCATGTTAGTACTAACTAGGTCAAGGATGTTGCTACCTGTATTGGGTGTTGAAATGAGCTGGCCTGGCCATTGGAATGAATACATTCCAGGCAACACTGGGCAAGTGAATTGATACATGGGTAGCTTTCACTGTTAATGAAGGAGTAGTTGAAGTCAACCAGTATAATAGTGTTAGGTTGGACAGTAATATTCTCTAGGGCACTTAGGAACATGGGGTTTGACTCTTGGGACATGGCTGGGGACCTATAGCAGGCTATGACTTTAATTGGTTCTTATCATATGTTAGCTACACCTGCAGTATCTGTGATACATTATGTTGAGCTACCAGTGTGGACGTGTGCACATTTTTTGTGAAAATGAGTGCTTCGAGTGAGTGCCTTTTGAGATTTAGAATTCTAGTGTTGAGCAGCATGACCCTCAGATTGCATTTGTTTGTAACTGTTATATATTTTGGTATACTTGTGTGTATGTATTTATATACTTTTCAATATATATGTGTATGTATATATCTATATATTTTAAATGTATATCTCTATAGATATATTTTGTGTTTATATTTGTCCACATATATGCATCACCATACATAAATACATGTATATATAGAAAAGCTGACTGACTCTACATAATCTTTTCGATTATATTGAATGGCACTACTCATGGTGTAGTGGTACATTGCTCTGAGTATGTTGTACAGGGTCCTGGATTCACGTCTTGATTGGACTGTTACGTTTGTTACAAGGTAGGGCAGTTGTTGCTGGAGACAGAGGGATAAGGGCAATGTTACAAAGTGACCCTTTGACCCACATTTTGACGTCCTTTGGACAGAGTTGTTACACTAAGAGGGTTGGGGTATGTATCTGATGTGCAACTCCAATACATATATGTATATATATATATATATATATATATATATATATATATATATATGGATCTAGAATGTTTGCTTGAGTGAGCAAACGACCGAAACCCAAATGGCTGGGCATACTTATGCGAAAGTGCTTTTCACCAAAGAATCACTTTTGCGTAAGTATGCCTGTTGCCTAGGCTGTAATACGGTGTGGGTAAGGGAAATTTCCCTTTTCCCCACTGTAGCATGGTCTCAGAGGGAGAATATTAAAGTAGGGGGTGTGAGGGTGCAGGGGGGGGGTGAAGCCCTCCTGCTTAAAGGTAAATGTTCTGTTTTATATATTTTTTTGTAACATGCTTTAACAAAAGCACTTTTTTGATAAAAGCACTTTCGTTAAAGTGTATTCGGTTATTATGGATTTGGACGTTTGCCACTCGA